>NW_027498598.1:0-135098 GCF_021521415.1 Bidens hawaiensis
ACGACGAAATGACATGTGGAGCCGAACTTCAACTCGAAACCAAACCCGATGGCCTTTTATACTTTCTCAATAGTTTGTGGTTTCCTGATCGCGATGACCTTCGTACTTGTATACTCGACGAAGCTCACAATTCGCGATATTTTGTTCATCCCGGTGCGGATAAGATGTATTTCGATCTTCGTGCTACCTTTTGGTGGCCGGGTATGAAAAAGGACGTAGCGTTTTTTGTATCCAAATGTCTTACTTGCTCGAAAGTCAAAGCCGAACATCAAAAACCTTTTGGTCTACTCGAGCAACCACCGATACACGTTTGAAAGTGGGAAGACGTTGCTATGGACTTTATCACTAAACTACCCAACACCCAAAAAGGCAACGATAGTATTTGGGTGATTATCGATCGTTTGACTAAATCTGCTCATTTCATCCCGATCCACGAAAAGTATTCTGTCGAGTAGCTTGCTCAAATATATGTTCGGGAAATTGTGTGCCGACACGGTTTACCATTGACTATCATTTCAGATCGCGATGCTCGTTTTACTTCTCATTTTTGGCGTTCACTTCAAGAAGCTTTGGGAACACGTCTCGATCTTAGCACCGCTTATCATCCTCAAACGGACGGTCAATCCGAACGTATGATTCAAACACTCGAGGATATTCTACGAGCATATGTTCATGATTTCGGTGGGAATTGGGATTCTCATATTTCATTCATCGAGTTTTCATATAACAATAGTTATTATTCTGACATTGATATGGCTCCTTTTCAAGCTCTTTACGGTCGTAAATGTCGTTCTCCGATTAGTTGGAATGAAATCGGTGAAGCTCAAATCACGGGACCCGAAATGGTCCAAGAAGCCACCGACGTCATTGATCAAATCCGTAATAACCTCCTAGCCTCAAAAGAGTTACACCGACAAACGGCGAAAACCGATCGAATTTATTGTTGACGATCTTGTTCTTCTAAAAGTGTCTCCTTAGAAGGGGGTAGTCCGTTTCAGAAAGAAGGGTAAGCTAGCTCCTCATTTCATTGGTCATTTCAAAATTCTTGAACGTGTTGGGAAGGTAGCTTATCGACTCGAACTACCGTAACAACTTGCCGGTGTTCGTCCGACATTTCATGTTTCGAATCTTAAAAAGTGCTTAGCCGAGGGTAATCTCCATGTACCTCTCGATGAATTACATGTCGATGAGTCGATGATCATGGTTGAACGACCCGTTGAGATCATGGATCGCAATGAGAAGAAAACCAAGCGTAGCAGTATTCTGTTAGTCAAAGTTCGATGGGAATCACGGTGTGGCGCGGAATTCACTTGGGAACTAGAAGACACAATGAAAGAGAACTATCCACATTTATTTTCATTATCGTCTTTGTCTTAATTTCGGGACGAAATTTCCTAAAGTATGGGATACTGTGACATTCGTCAATTTCGGATCACTTTTGTATTTTTTTAATTATGTAAACCTGACCGTTTTGTAACCCGAACTCTTAGATATAATCAAAATGATGAATTTTATATTACAATATTGTTTTATACTTGTCGGGTCTCAAAAACACCCTTTTCGATCCCTAAAATGACCTTAAAATGCTTTAAAACAACTCCGGGGGGCCAAAACTGCCAATTTTGAAAGTTCAGAATTTCCACCAGGTGACCTTAGTGCCGCGCTAAGGTCAATGGCAGAGACCATAGCGCCGCGCTAAAGGGGGTCTGCACCAGAATTTGTTTTTTGTTGTTTTTATGCAAACATGTGACTTAAACCAACCCATTTTCATGCAAGACTCATTATGCTTGACCCTTTCAACTTACCCTATATATACACCACAATTTCTCTTCATTTTCCCCTTCTACATCCCCAAATTATCTCTCAAACTTCATAGATTCAAGGTTATTTTCTTAGTTGTTCTTGAAGGTTTGACTTCCAAAAGTCAAACTGAGTTTAATCTTTCATTCTAATTAACTTATAAAGTCTTAATAATACTTGAATATGGTGGTACAACATATATATAATATACACCCCTGGTTACCTTTGGTAGTTGCTTCTCCGATTCCGGTCGGTGAGGTTTCGGACCTTGTAAGGCAAGGCCTCATGAATGACTTCGTGTTCTTAGATATATATATACACACTTATACAACTTGTTTATACATACTAACCATGCTTAAGTTATGCTCATTTTAGTTTATTTACAAGTTCCATGGTTATGGGTTTGAAGAGTCTAAACACTGTTTAACCGTAACTAGCTCCAAACCGTAAACCGAACTTTGTTTACTTGTTTTTGTTAAATAGCTGTTTAAACATGTTTAATGTTTGATCTAAGTTTCTAAAATCATTTTTATGAGTTCTGTGGTTATGGGTTTGTAGATTCTAACCTCGGTCTTAACCCGAAACTAGATCCGAACCGAAAACCGAACTTTTGTTTAAAGACTTTATTGTTAACTTTTTACTTGTAAAACTTAAGTATCATTACTTATAAATTATTAAACAAGTTATTTGATATTTGGGCATGTGGAAACCATCTATGAACTTATTGTGAGATGCAAACCGAACCAAACCAACTAAACCGACTTTTACTCGCTTAAGACACACAAGTGTGATTTTAGCTATCAAGACTTGTATATTTCTTTAAAAATAGTTTACAAACTTATTTTAATTATTTTATTAAGTACTTGGAAATGTTGGATGCAACTTGATCTCATAACAAAGTTTGGACCGGGAAAAACCGAACACTCGCTTAACGTACGTTGTTAGTTCTAAAACAATAGATCTACATACTTGATTAAGTATTATTGGATTCTTATGAGTTATCTCATAACATTTAACATTTTGGAATGTTGACTTTGTGTTTGACCAATTGTCAAGACCCGAACCAACAACCTGAACACTCGTTATTATTCCAAAGGGACTTGCATTCTTGCATTTTACCCACCTTATTACTTAACATAGGTTGAGTAAATATTAAGGTTAGATACTTTAACCCGGTTTCGAGCTAACCTACATTTTTAAAGGGTTATTATTATAAGTTCTTAAATAGTTACATTTTAAACCTTGAACTTTAATTGTTTACATTTTTCTCAACATTTATTTTATTTAAAGGCTTTCAAGAAAACCTTTCTAAATCCGAGACTTCTTTCCTTTTAGGCATCGTTCGTTAAACCCGTGTCCCGAATTTCACACAAAGCCTGTGACTAAATGTCTGTTACGGTGGTTTACGAATTTCACACCAAGCGTATGACTAAATGTCTGTTTTTTTTTTATTGAAGCGTGTGTTTGGTAGTTATTTTTTATAGCGCGTACTTTGTTTACTTATCTGCAAATGCATGTTGCAAATGCAAAGAGTTTTAATGTATTACAACCATCGTTTAATACATATAACATTATAGATAGTGAGTTAGTTTGTAGATTGTATACAAGATGTTTGTCTAGTTGATTTTTTGTTATTGAAGCGTGCGTTTTGGAGTTTTTTTAAACTGGCCATACCTTTTTATTATTCGCAAATGCATGTTGCAAAAGCATGTGTAACATCGTAGATAGTGAGTTGTTCTTTGTTGTTTTAGACCCTTGCTTTTAGGATGTTTTTTAAAATTTCCGCATACTAGGTATTCGATTAAATGTTTTTTTTGTTTGAATTATAGTTGTGTTTAGTATAAGTATTTTTTGTTTGTGTTTGCGTACTTTAGTTTATTGCTTTGGTTGGTCACCATTTTCTCTTTGAACGCGAATTTAGTTATTTGTCACTCTTTACCTTTGTGCTTAACTAAAATAATTCTTTTGTTAGTTGTAGAATTTTGAAGGCATTGGTTATGTAGTAATCAACATAGAAAACGAGAACCTGTGTAGCGAAGCATAGGTAAAACCACTAGGTAATAGTTATTACTCAAAGTGAAGACCATGTTCAGTTTGACCGGAATGCCAATCGAGCTCCGATGTTGATGTTGTTTCAAGTTCCTAATAATTTAACTAGTAATCTCTTGCATTTTATTGTGGTTGAATATATCTATTGAAATTAGTTGGTGTTGAAGAACAATCCAACAAGAAAGTTATGTACTACACACGTGTAATACTAAGGGTAAGTTTGGTTGGAAGTAATGTAATAAAGAGGGAATGGAATGAGAGAATGAATGGAATGAACAAGGGAATAGAATGGATCACTACCATTCCTTTGTCTTGTTTGGTTAACCTATGGGAATGAAATGAATAATTACTTTATGTTGTTTGGTATCAAAAAAAATTTGTAGGAATATATTCCTATCCCAAAATATATTATTTTTACTAAAAAAAATTAAAATGACGACGGTGGTGGTGGTAGCTCCGGAGACGAAAATTGTGACACCCGGTAAATTCCCAATCCCTTAAACTAAGTAATCAACCTAATAATTAGGTGATTGTAAATATTAAGCGCGTGCATTTGTTATGTGCGCCCTGCGCGAGCGCGCCATGTTAGTCAGCGCGTGCATTTGTTATGTGCGCCCTGCGCTGAGCGCGCCATGTTAGTCAGCGCGTGCATTTGTTATGTGCGCCCCTGCGCGAGCGCGCCATGTTAGTCAGCGCGTGCATTTGTTATGTGCGCCCTGCGCGAGCGCACCATGTTAAGAACCAGCGTGAGCATATGTTATATGCGCCATGCGTGAATGTTTTGGCTTTATGTTATCATGTAACTTAACGTTATGTTGTCTATGAGTTGACCATCCCGCATGATGCTAAGGCGGGTGCATCCTAAATCGTTTATGCGCGTGCGGAAGGGAACTAACCTCCCCGCATGGCGGGGAACATTGAGAGCTAGTTTGTCTGAAGCTCCAAGATGGAATTGACTTCAACATGACTGATCACTATGTTGAAATACCAAGACCACCTGGAGAATCTACAAATGAAACTCAATATCCCCAACTGCGAGAAGGTTACGCACCTACCCGCAGCAAAGAAATGTCCTACACGCAGAAAGCTATGCGCACAAAGTGATGCGCACAGAACACTTAGTCTATTCTCCAGACATAAGGAGATTACTCCCGCCCAGAAGGAAACAGTAGCGTGTTTCAGAGATTTTCCACTTTTTACTGTACACTGACAAAAGTACCTGAAAAAGCACACTGTAACATGAAAAGTCAACTGCCAGCCACCCTATTCTCACCAACCCCAGACCTGCATGTCCTGTCCAAATCAAATCAAGATCTTTTATCCACTCCTCCACTTTTAAGTAAACAATAAACAATAATAATTTCCATACTTTATCATCATTACACCTAGATATGAAAAGATTTCAATCCCCTAAAGCAAGGGATTGTGTTCCCTTGAGTTTGCCTATAAATTTGTAACCTAAATTATCACCCAAAACACACTTCAAAGAACTACA
Source organism: Bidens hawaiensis (assembly GCF_021521415.1). Classification (NCBI taxonomy): domain Eukaryota; kingdom Viridiplantae; phylum Streptophyta; class Magnoliopsida; order Asterales; family Asteraceae; genus Bidens; species Bidens hawaiensis. Next base: position 5,345 of record NW_027498598.1, read on the forward strand.
AACTTGCACTAATCCTCTCCCAAGCATCCGTTGTTTCCAGCTCCGATCCTGTTACTAGGTAAGCCGAGAATATAACCTTGAGACCTACTATCCAACCCTTATATTCTCCTATTTCTTGATCTTAATATATATACTTGTTATTTAATCGTATTCTAGACCTTCGATTCCGAGGCCAACACCAAGAAAACCCGAATCTCGATTAATCCCTTAACAAGAACCACAGGTGAGTCTCACAGCCCCTATTTTCACTGTTTTCACTATTTTTAAACTGTTTTCGGGGCGAGGGACACGTACTTAAATAATGTTTTATCATGGTATACTTACAAGCTATGCAAGCGATTATGTGTTTATGTTTCATGATGAGTAATGCAAATGGTTATCAAAGGTTTTCGATGTATGTGCGCTAGAACTCGAGTAAGTGATCACTTTACCATTGGAACTCTAAGGGTAGGGACTGCTGGTTTGATCCACCCACTCGTAGGGGTCGCACCTCTTTGCATGGACGAGTGCCTAGTATGGTCATGGGGCAGTACTATGGGTTTGAACCCGCTCGTAGGGGGTCGCGCCTCTTTGCATGGACGAGCGCCTTGTTTTCCGGCACAACGTCCGCGCGTAACCCGCGGGACGGAATTATTATTTTAGCTCGTAGTGGCAGCGCCACTTTGCATGGACGAGCACATGTTCCTGAAACGTTCGCGCGTAACCCGCGGGACGGTATTACTTATTTTAGCTCGTAGTGGCAGCGCCACTTTGCATAGACGAGCACAGTTCCCAGAAATGTTCGCGCGTAACCCGCGGAACGATTTTATCAGAATATGTTGATATAACTGTCTTACCAAGCATGTGTTTTAATAATGCTATCAGAATTATGTTTCAGAATGATTTGTATCAAGATTATGATGCAATACGATTTATCAAGTTACTAAAACTTGTGAACTCACTCAGTTTATACTGATTCAAATGTTTTTACGTGTCTTTCAGGAGATAACTAGGTAGCGCATGGAGTCACACTTAGAGCACCTCACGCTGAACATCTAAACTAGCTTTTTGGAAGATTTTAGTTCTATCCATTCGATGCGCGTGGTTGTTCCCGCCGCGCATGGGGATATGGCGTGGAAATCTTCAACAGTTTTTATACTTGGATGTTTTTATGTAATTTTTAAACAATGTAATGTATTGTATTAAACATTTCATGCGCAATGAAAATCTTTGAATGTTTGCAATGGCCCGTGCTTAATTATCAATCCCCACTCGAGCGCGCCCGGCTGTTTCCGCCGCTCAGGGCCGGGTGTGACAGATTGGTATCAGAGCACTGGTTATAGCGAACTAGGAAAAGAAGTTTTAACCTAGACTATAACCGTTGGGGAATCGCATGAAATATTTTTTAAAGAAAATATTTTCAAAAGAAACTATACACACACTTAGGAACACGGGTCACACTGTCTAGTAAATAATGATAACATTATGTGCTCAGAGTACATGCGCTAAGTCTGATATTTTCACTCTTTTAAAGCGAGAATGCCTCCAACTAAAGCCAAGGGAATTACCATGACACCCGAGGAACTCGCGGAAATAATCGCGCAAGCGATTGCGACACATGAGGCCAGCAAGGCCGAATCAAGTCAGGGTCGTTAGAATGAGACCCCAGAACCCGAATCAGGAGCCTTGGACAAAGGATGCTCCTATAAGACATTCATGGCCTGTAAGCCTTGGCCATTCAAGGGAACCGAAGGGGCCATTGGGCTCTACAACTGGATTGACAAGATGGAGACAGTTCTCTCCATTAGCGGATGTAGTGAGAACCAGAAGGTCCTTTACGCGACCTGCATGTTCCAAGAGGCAGCTTCGTCTTGGTGGAAGCTTCAAACGAAAACATTGGGGCGAGAAGTTGCTCTCCACAAGACCTGGGAGGAACTGAAGGAAATGATGATGAGAAAGTTCTGCTCTCGCGCAGAAATCCAGAGTCTACAACAGGAATTCTGGAACCACACCATGGTAGGAACGGATATCAACGCCTACAACAACCGGTTCAACGAACTTTGCCAGTTGGTGCCAGACATGGCAAACACGGAGGAAAAGAAGATCGAGAGGTATATTTTTGGGTTACCTCCTGTTGTTAGGGTTCCGCTCAACGCCGCAGCGCCTCCAACCTTTGATGAGGCGGTGGTAGCGCGGGCCATTACCCTTACAAGGGATACGATCCGTGCAGGTATGTTGACTACGCGCGGAATCGAGCAGCGAACCTCTGATCCCAAGAGGAAATGGAACTCTCACCACCGAGGGTCCGACTCCAAGCAGCCACCGTTCAAGAAGCAGGAAAGCGCAAGGGTTTACGCGATTCAGGCCGCGGAGCCACCACGAAAAGGATACAGCGGGCCTCGCCCATGGTGCAACAAATGCAAGTACCACCACGAGGGTGAATGCGCAAGAATCGAATGTGCCAAATGTGGCAGACCAGGGCACAAGACGATGAATTGCCGTGTCAGAGACGCTGGAGCAAGCGACAACTGCTACGCATGCGGGAAGCCAGGGCATTTTAGTCGGGATTGCCCGCAAAAGGGGAACCAAGCTCGCGGGAGAGCTTTTGTGATCGGCGCAGGCGAAGCTAAAGAAGAGCCGAATGTGGTAACCGGTACGTTTTTGCTTAACGGACATTTTGCATCTGCCTTATTTGATACTGGCGCTGACCTAAGTTTTATATCCGCTGAGTTTAAAGACTCCCTAGGCCTAGCAACCAGTAGACTAGACACGCCTTATACTATAGAACTAGCCAATGGTAGGCAGTTATGCGCAAACGAAAGAACTGAGCAATGTGTAATAGTCATGGGAGGTCACGGGTTCAATATTAACTTGTTGCCAATAGACTTGGGAAGTTTTGACATTGTGGTAGGTATGGATTGGTTAGTCGAGAACCGCGCGGAAGTTATTTGCCATGAGAAGCAGGTTCGGATCCCACTGTTGAACGGAGAAACCTTGGTAATTCAAGGGGAAAGAAGGGGAGTTGCGACGAAACTGATTTCGTGCCTAAAGGCGCGTAAGTGCCTAAGGAAAGGGTGCTACGCCTTCCTGGCGCATGTAGTAGAGAAGAAAGGAGATGAGCGAAGAATTGAAGACTTACCAGTAGTGCGCGAATTTCCAGAAGTTTTTCCTGAAGATTTGCCCGGATTGCCGCAGCCGCGACAAGTCGAGTTTCGTATTGATTTAGTCCCAGGAGCTGCGCCAGTAGCTCGAGCGCCTTATCGACTAGCTCCATCTGAGATGCAAGAGCTATCCAATCAGTTACAGGAACTATTGGATAAGGGTTTCATACGCCCAAGCTTTTCACCTTGGGGAGCTCCAGTACTGTTTGTTAAGAAGAAGGATGGTTCGTTCAGAATGTGTATTGACTACAGGGAGCTGAACAAGCTGACAGTCAAGAATCGGTACCCCTTACCGAGGATTGACGACTTATTTGACCAGTTGCAGGGATCCAGTTATTATTCGAAGATAGATCTACGGTCAGGATACCACCAACTTAGGGTCCATGAGGAAGATGTGCCGAAAACAGCCTTCCGAACTAGATACGGCCATTATGAGTTCTTAGTGATGCCTTTCGGGCTAACTAATGCGCCGGCTGTGTTCATGGATCTGATGAACCGCGTGTGCAAACCATACTTGGACAAATTTGTGATTGTGTTTATAGATGATATTCTGATTTACTCTCGGACCAAGGCCGAGCATGAGCAACACCTGAGATTGATTTTGGAATTGTTGAGGAAAGAAAAGTTGTATGCGAAGTTTTCCAAGTGCGAGTTTTGGCTTAGAGAAGTTCACTTTCTCGGTCACGTTGTAAACGAGAAAGGAATTCACGTTGATCCTTCCAAAGTCAAGGCCATCGAAAACTGGGAAGCGCCAAAAACCCCAACTGAGGTGAGGCAATTCCTAGGACTAGCTGGCTACTATCGACGCTTCATTGAGAACTTCTCCAAAATAGCTCTACCTCTGACCACGCTAACTCAGAAAGACAAGAAGTTTGTTTGGGGCGAAAATCAGGAAACAGCATTTCAAATGTTGAAACAGAAGTTATGTAGTGCGCCAATTTTGTCTTTGCCCGAGGGGATGGATGACATTGTTGTTTACTGCGACGCTTCACATCAGGGACTTGGATGTGTCCTTATGCAGCGAGACAAAGTCATAGCGTATGCCTCACGCCAACTCAAGACCAATGAAAAGAACTACACAACGCATGATTTAGAACTTGGAGCGGTTGTCTTCGCGCTAAAGATTTGGCGCCATTACCTCTATGGTACAAAGTGTATAATCTTTACGGATCACAAGAGCCTTCAGCATATATTTGATCAAAAGGATTTAAACATGAGGCAACGAAGATGGGTTGAATTGTTGAACGATTATGATTGTGAGATTAAGTACCACCCTGGAAAGGCGAATGTGGTAGCAGACGCGCTAAGTAGGAAGGAGCGAATAAAAACGCTACGAGTCAAGGCTCTAAGGTTGACCATTCATGCAGATCTCTCTACCAGCATCCGAGACGCTCAGCAAGAAGCCTTGAAACCAGAGTTTGTTAAAAACGAATGCCTTGGGGGTATGGTTAAGAATTTGGAACTGAAAGAGAACGGCAATCTATATTTCGCTAACCGCATATGGGTCCCTCTCAAGGGAGGATTGCGCGAGCAGGTATTGAACGAGGCTCACAAGACGCGGTATTCCGTACATCCTGGCGCAGACAAGATGTACCAAGATGTTAAAACGCTGTATTGGTGGCCCAATCTTAAAGGCGCCATCGCGACGTATGTCAGTAAGTGCCTGACGTGTTCGAAGGTAAAGGCTGAATACCAGAAACCATCAGGGTTGCTTCAACAGCCAGAAATTCCCATGTGGAAGTGGGAACAAATCTCTATGGACTTCATCACCAAACTGCCAAGGACACCTGGGGGTTATGACACAATATGGGTTATTGTGGATCGGCTAACTAAGTCAGCGCACTTCCTGCCGATCAAGGAAACCGATAAGATGGAAAAGTTAGCCCGACTGTATATTCGAGAAGTAGTTTCAAAGCATGGAGTCCCAGTGTCCATCATTTCTGATAGAGATAGTCGGTTCACATCAAGGTTTTGGAGATCGTTACAAGGGGCTTTAGGTACTCGTCTTGACATGAGTACGGCATATCATCCTCAAACGGATGGGCAAAGCGAGCGAACAATCCAGACATTGGAAGATATGCTACGCGCTGTGCGCAATCGATTTCGAAGGTAGCTGGGATACTCATCTCCCATTGGTTGAATTTTCTTACAACAACAGCTATCACACAAGCATTAAGGCTGCGCCGTTCGAAGCTTTGTATGGGCGCAAGTGTAGATCCCCACTGTGCTGGGCTGAAGTGGGTGACAAGCAAATGACTGGTCCAGAATTGATCCAAGAAACAACAGACAAGATTTTTCAGATAAGGGATCGCCTTAAGACAGCGCGCGACAGACAGAAGAGCTACGCAGATGTGCGAAGGAAACCATTGGAGTTTCAAGTAGGGGATAAAGTACTTTTGAAAGTCTCTCCATGGAAAGGAGTCCCCCGTTTTGGCAAGCGAGGAAAGTTGAATCCGCGCTTCATTGGACCATTCGAGATCCTGGAAAGGATCGGTCCGGTTGCTTATAAACTCCGTTTACCCGCCGAACTCAGTGGAGTTCATGATACGTTTCATGTGTCCAACCTCAAAAAGTGCTTATCTGACGAAACGTTGATTTTGCCGTTTGAAGAGATTCACATCGACAAACAGCTGCACTTCATAGAAGAACCTATAGCAGTAACCGATTGGAAAGAACAAAAGTTACGCAGGAGCAAAATCAAGTTAGTAAAGGTTCAATGGAACTCGAGGCATGGGCCTGAATTCACTTGGGAAAGAGAAGACCAAATACGCAAGAAATACCCACACCTCTTTCAGAGCATGGCTTCTGCCAGCAACGTCTCCTAAATTTCGGGACGAAATTTCGTTTAACGAGGGGAGAATGTGACACCCGGTAAATTCCCAATCCCTTAAACTAAGTAATCAACCTAATAATTAGGTGATTGTAAATATTAAGCGCGTGCATTTGTTATGTGCGCCCTGCGCGAGCGCGCCATGTTAGTCAGCGCGTGCATTTGTTATGTGCGCCCTGCGCGAGCGCGCCATGTTAGTCAGCGCGTGCATTTGTTATGTGCGCCCTGCGCGAGCGCGCCATGTTAGTCAGCGCGTGCATTTGTTATGTGCGCCCTGCGCGAGCGCACCATGTTAAGAACCAGCGTGAGCATATGTTATATGCGCCATGCGTGAATGTTTTGGCTTTATGTTATCATGTAACTTAACGTTATGTTGTCTATGAGTTGACCATCCCGCATGATGCTAAGGCGGGTGCATCCTAAATCGTTTATGCGCGTGCGGAAGGGAACTAACCTCCCCGCATGGCGGGAACATTGAGAGCTAGTTTGTCTGAAGCTCCAAGATGGAATTGACTTCAACATGACTGATCACTATGTTGAAATACCAAGACCACCTGGAGAATCTACAAATGAAACTCAATATCCCCAACTGCGAGAAGGTTACGCACCTACCCGCAGCAAAGAAATGTCCTACACGCAGAAAGCTATGCGCACAAAGTGATGCGCACAGAACACTTAGTCTATTCTCCAGACATAAGGAGATTACTCCCGCCCAGAAGGAAACAGTAGCGTGTTTCAGAGATTTTCCACTTTTTACTGTACACTGACAAAAGTACCTGAAAAAGCACACTGTAACATGAAAAGTCAACTGCCAGCCACCCTATTCTCACCAACCCCAGACCTGCATGTCCTGTCCAAATCAAATCAAGATCTTTTATCCACTCCTCCACTTTTAAGTAAACAATAAACAATAATAATTTCCATACTTTATCATCATTACACCTAGATATGAAAAGATTTCAATCCCCTAAAGCAAGGGATTGTGTTCCCTTGAGTTTGCCTATAAATTTGTAACCTAAATTATCACCCAAAACACACTTCAAAGAACTACAAACTTGCACTAATCCTCTCCCAAGCATCCGTTGTTTCCAGCTCCGATCCTGTTACTAGGTAAGCCGAGAATATAACCTTGAGACCTACTATCCAACCCTTATATTCTCCTATTTCTTGATCTTAATATATATACTTGTTATTTAATCGTATTCTAGACCTTCGATTCCGAGGCCAACACCAAGAAAACCCGAATCTCGATTAATCCCTTAACAAGAACCACAGGTGAGTCTCACAGCCCCCTATTTTCACTGTTTTCACTATTTTTAAACTGTTTTCGGGGCGAGGGACACGTACTTAAATAATGTTTTATCATGGTATACTTACAAGCTATGCAAGCGATTATGTGTTTATGTTTCATGATGAGTAATGCAAATGGTTATCAAAGGTTTTCGATGTATGTGCGCTAGAACTCGAGTAAGTGATCACTTTACCATTGGAACTCTAAGGGTAGGGACTGCTGGTTTGATCCACCCACTCGTAGGGGTCGCACCTCTTTGCATGGACGAGTGCCTAGTATGGTCATGGGGCAGTACTATGGGTTTGAACCCGCTCGTAGGGGTCGCGCCTCTTTGCATGGACGAGCGCCTTGTTTTCCGGCACAACGTCCGCGCGTAACCCGCGGGACGGAATTATTATTTTAGCTCGTAGTGGCAGCGCCACTTTGCATGGACGAGCACATGTTCCTGAAACGTTCGCCGCGTAACCCGCGGGACGGTATTACTTATTTTAGCTCGTAGTGGCAGCGCCACTTTGCATAGACGAGCACAGTTCCCAGAAATGTTCGCGCGTAACCCGCGGAACGATTTTATCAGAATATGTTGATATAACTGTCTTACCAAGCATGTGTTTTAATAATGCTATCAGAATTATGTTTCAGAATGATTTGTATCAAGATTATGATGCAATACGATTTATCAAGTTACTAAAACTTGTGAACTCACTCAGTTTATACTGATTCAAATGTTTTTACGTGTCTTTCAGGAGATAACTAGGTAGCGCATGGAGTCACACTTAGAGCACCTCACGCTGAACATCTAAACTAGCTTTTTGGAAGATTTTAGTTCTATCCCTTCGATGCGCGTGGTTGTTCCCGCCGCGCATGGGGATATGGCGTGGAAATCTTCAACAGTTTTTATACTTGGATGTTTTTATGTAATTTTTAAACAATGTAATGTATTGTATTAAACATTTCATGCGCAATGAAAATCTTTGAATGTTTGCAATGGCCCGTGCTTAATTATCAATCCCCACTCGAGCGCGCCCGGCTGTTTCCGCCGCTCAGGGCCGGGTGTGACAAAAATGGTGGTGGTGGTGATCAGGCGGGGTAGTTTTGGTGGTGGGGGTGGCGGTGTTAGCATTGGTAGTGATGGCGAGGTTAGGGTGGCGGCGGCGCAGGTGGTTTTCAGGCTACGACAGTGGTGGTGGTAGCGGCGAAGGTGGTGGTGACGGAGACGGTGGCGGTCAGGTGGTGGTGGTGGCGATGGTAGTGGTGGTGGTGTTGAGAAAGTAGGGTGAGGGAGGAATGGAATGAAAAAAAAGAAGGTGGGGGGTGGTGTGGGAAGGAATGGTTTTGATGGAATGGGATTCCATGTGTAATAGATGATTTCATTCCATTGATCAACCAAACACCACTTTCTTCATTCCATGTAATGAATCATTCCATTCCCCTATCAAGACTGCATACCAAACGCCACCTAAGATTTTTTGTAAGTCTACTGTGTCTAATTATTACATAAATATAATATTACTTTTATGTTTATTTCATAATTGTTGCATTTTGTAATATTAACTTTTTTAAACCCAAACACTTTCATCTTTTTAAATTACTTAACTGACAATTCTAATCGTATTTTTTTTGCAAATTGATGGCGTCGATCAATGATGTAAAATTTTATTTTGTATACTACATATATGCAATACAATTTACACATACTTAAAATATATGAAATTAACCTGTATTTGGTTAGAACCAATTATTACTTTTGGAAAATACCATAAATTGATTGAGCGGAATGCCAAGCGAGTTCAACATACGTTTCATATATGCAATATAACTATGACCGCCTCGTCAATACCTATGTGTATGTCAACTTTGATCTGCCGAAAAACACAGAAATAAAACAACGTTGCATTAATATTATCATCACAATATTTCACACCACCATATGAAAGTACCATAATATTCATATTGTCTTAACATGATCGATTCCAAATCCTAATCCTCTAACTGCAACTAATCGTTTATTTTGCATCGCATTAACACCATCAAACAGCTGACGTTGAGGTGAAATAGTTCCTATTTCAAAGCATGTATTTTTTCATGACTTGGGTTTTTTAAACTCCAGTCTTTTTCCAATATCGTGATTTCTTTTTATTAATACCTCCTTTGCTTTATGTTCTCCATCAACTAACAATAAATTAAAAGTTATAAGTTAACAATATACAATAGTAATACATATATGTAATAGATTAGTACAATAGGGTCGACCTGAAAAAAACTGAAGAATCAACAGTTTCACCTGATCTCGGATACAATAGTAATACATGTATGTAATAGATTAGTATGTTTTGAATTAATATGTTTTCAATGTAATACAAGAAGTAATCCTTAAGGAGAAACTGGAAATGTTTCCTTTTTTGGAATTAATATGTTTTGAACGTATTGCATATCAGTATATTTGCTAAAAGTTGTAAGTAGGTATAAGGGTCATTCAATGCTAAGTGTTGTAATGGTAAGTAAAATATTTCTGTTTGGAAGACAAGAAAGAAAAGCATGCTTAAGGAAATGATAGGGATTTTCTAAGTCTAGATTAGGAAGCGTATCATCAAAGACTTCATAGACAAGCAACCGTGGATAACTAAAACTAATGAACATCACTCAATGATTGTGAAACAAGGATAAACCTGTAAGCTAGGAAACTAAGATGATTCAACAAAGGATGTGAATACAGGAAGTAGTTTTAAGGACGAAACCTCTTATAAGGTGGGTACACTTGTAACATCCCAAGTTTCGTTGGTATTTAAATAAATCGGGTTTTAATTGAATTATAGAATATAAATGAAATTATCTAAAGTTTGAGCGGGTTAAGTGTCATTAGGTGAAAAGTTAAAGATGAAACTCTACCCTCTTCCTATAAATGTAGCCGCCGTCTCATTATAACCCTCTTGGCCTCTAACGTCATTCACATCTAAAATTCCTGAAGATCTAATCGTCAGATCGGTCTCAAATTATAACTGAGTATTCATGGAAGACAAACGAAGATTAAAATTGATCAGATCTCTGATCAGTGCTCGAGAAGTCTAGGTTTTTCAACAAAACCATAATAGCTAAAAATGAAGATTTCCGGCAAATGTTTTGGATTTCTAGCAGCTGTTTACTGCATCGGAGAGCTGATAGATTTCTAGTTCGTAGCGAGGCAGTTCCGTGGCCGTTTGAAACACTCAATTCCGAGTTCGTTTGATATGGTTTTGGTTTATTCGAGTGATTTCGATCATAAACCTTAAAGGTACGTTTTTGAAAAAAAAAAGTTTACTTTTCGTGTACGAATTTGCATGAAAATTGGTAGGATGATAGAACGGGTCACGATTATTAATAAAGTAATGAACCTATGAGTAAACCCGCTAGTCTGTTCGTTTCATGTGAAACGAGTAGTGCTAGGTTCGTGAAAATGACAGCTAAATGAAGTCGGTTTTGCATGAAACTTGGGAGGATAGTAAATCGGACCCTAACATGTAGGAAAAACATAAACTTCTTGATAGAAGAGTTATCGGGTGGGATTCAATTCAATTGGAAAAGATTTGATTCGTTTAAAAATGAAATTAGATTCGTTTGAAAAAAAGGGATTCGATATGTTTGAAAAATGGGATTCGATTCATTTGAAAATGGGATCTATTCGTTTGAATATTCTATTTGATTCGTTTGAAAAATGGGATTCGATTAGTTTGAATATTCGATTCCAATCGGTTGAATTAACTATACGATTCATTTGAATACTCTATTCAATTCTTTTGAATATTCGATTCGATTCTTTTGAATACTTGATTCGATTCATTTGAATATTCGATTCAATTCATTTTCTAAACTCGATTTGATTCGTTTGGCCCACTCGGTTGGATTCATTTTTTCTTAGGACAGATTAGCTTAACGAGTTGAGTTCAAAGACTTAGATATAAAGTAGTTAATTAACACCTATATCTATTATACAGTTGGCGTTGCTCAGCTAAAGAAAGGTATTACAATCAATTCCGAAGGAAACAGGAACCAGGTGAGTTTCTAGTCCCTTTGTCTGGTTATTTTTTCGGGGTTGTGTGTATACTCCTATGTGATTAGTTAAAACACTTACCTTAAGTGGTAAGTGTATGCTATATGAATGTTTTATGAATTATATATGAATGATATATAAATGTTGAAAGAATGTAGATAAGGGTTAGGTGTATATATATATATATATATATATATATATATACAAGAAAGGTATGTACGGTTGTATGATCATATGATTTAAGTGTTGCAGACCCTAATAATATATGCGAAGGTAAAAGGGTTGTAGACTGATGTATATAAAAATATACATCTTTTTAGCATCAAATAATCTCTAAAATCTGCAACTTCTATCGTATAATATAGTTAAAATAACTACTTATCATGTTAAAATGTATTTTCAGGTGAATCCAAGCCTCAAACGAAGAAACGAATGAAAAGCCAAAGAAAAACCAAAGAAAACAGCAAAACATGGGGCTGTGCTTCTAAGAACATGGGGCTGTGCTTCAGGAAACACGGGGATGTGCTTTTGGAAACACGGGGCTGTGCCTCAGGAAGCACGGGGCTGTGGTGAGTCATCATCTACGATCTGAGAACATGCAACTGGGACACGTAGACACAGGGTTGTGCATAATAAAGCACGGGGCCGTGCTTCTATCTCCAGAAAACCTATAAATAGAGGCTCTTATGTCATTTGAGAAGTGTGTCTTGAAGAGAGTTCTATCCGATTTTCACTTATAAAAACACCCACTATCACTCACATTGAAGATCTAGTGAAGAGTTTGAAGGCCTGGAGGTCATCATCATCAATCATCATCATCATCCATCATCATCATCGTCAAGAAGGGAGATTCATCCACATTTGGTTAGATTGTTCTAGTTTAATCATGTGTTTGTTATCATCATCCATTCTAATTTTCATAACCATGCTCAATATGAGCTAAACTCCATTTACTATCTAAAATCTGTGAAGAAGCTTTGTTTTACTTGATAATTATATAAAAAATGTGGTTTAGTTGAGTAAAGTACATGGTCATCTTGCAATTATCTTTTGATGAGAAATGTTTCACCATCTTAATTCAACAATTCAAAGTTGGTGATTGTCAATTATATTGGCAATCATTCATGCTCAATTCATGTTCTTTAAAGATAGAAATACTATGATAACTTATCGAAACATGGATCCTTATATTGTACTTAGAAATGATGAGATATAAGTTATGATATATTTCAAAGTTTTGGTAATTCGAAAATTGCATCGCTAACACAATTGCTTTGGATATCATGCTAGTTAAAGTAATCATATGTTAACGGAATGTGTAATTATAACCTACTTAAATCAACCAAGGGGAGGTTGTGTGACTAAACTATAACCACCCGAAGTTGTTAGAATTGGTATTTGAGAAATTGAAGTCAATCCTAATCTTTCTACTTTATTAAACTACTTGCCAACTTAAATTGACATTCTTGTGGTAGCATGACATTAGGAAAGGGTCGAATTTAAAATGCGCATGCTACTCCTTTTATGTCATAGATGCTCGCTTAGAAATGAGGAGCTATCTATCATATATTATTACGGCAATTTTATCACATGTTTACATATTAATCATCAATGATAACATGGAGTGGATTCTTGATCTTAGGTGGTAACCTTCATATAATTGAACTACTTTTTTAGAATTTCTCGTCTTGGTCACCTATATATTATATATAAGTATTTATATTTTTTAAAAAGTTAAAAATCAACCCCAAATATGATTAAAACCACCAATTAAAGTAAAACAAAGATTCATTATTAGAAACATTTGTGTCCACGGATCGATACTTGGTTCTTACCAATACTATTCTACATATACGGTAGTTACACTTGACTATTTTGTGTTTGTTTAGTCTTTGTAAAAATCACTTTTATAAATTTAAAACACGATCTTGTGAGAAAACTAAATAGTCCATCCTTTTAGAATTTTACCACCACCGCACTCACACATCACAGACCCTAAAATATCTATGAAGGTTAAAGGGTTGCAGACTCTTCTAAATTCTACGAAGGTTAAAGGGTTGCATAATCTTCTAAATTATGTGAACGTTAAAGGTTGCAGACCCTAATAATATCGTCAAACATTATAGGGTGAAAGGCTCTTTAAAACGTATTGATAATTATGTATGTATGTATGTATAAATAAGCTAAAACAAGAAAATATGAAATAATGTAAGTATGAAAGTATGAAAGAATGCAATAATGAAAGTATAGAAGTATGAATGTATGTATGTATTAATGAAAGGAGTAGGTTAAGTATGTAATATATATATACAGATACGTATAAGTAAGTATGTGAATGTAATTTATATTTCCTGATTAACTAGAACTCACTCAGCGTAGCTATTTTTTAGTATGCACGCATGCAAATAGGTTAAAGCAGCTCTCTTGAGGGAGACATGCAATATCCTGTTTTATCGTTTTGGTTAATAAAATAAAAATATGACTTATTATGAGTCGGGCTAGTGTTAGGTTAAATAGATATGGGTTATGGACTTGGATTAAAAAGGAAGGAAGAAAAGACCATGGGCTTGAGCACATGACCCATAGAATATAAACCATACTTATGCATTAATCCATTCATTTCCACTAACTCCGCACACCATAAAAAACACACACTGAAGCTCTCTCTCATATTTCTCTCTTTCTCTAACTGAAACCAAGAAGAAGAATCAATTCCGACCCGAGGTAATGATAGTATGATATCGTATGGGTCCAAACCCGCTAAATCTAGTCGCGAAATGACGAGCCGACATCCTAAAACGTTAAAGTTACGAGATCCGGAAGGAATCGGGTATAAAACGATCAAAAGATGAGCTTAGGGGTCATCCAAGCTCAGATCAGGATCGAACGGGACGAAAAATGGTGGTAAACAACTGAGATCTCGCTTTTCCGGCGAGATCCCGGTTTTCCGGTGATGACGGCGCCGGAAAGGCGGCACCGGAGATGTGGGTACGAGGATAAGGGAATGTCAGGTGATATTCTGACATTCTCTGACCTAACCCTAATTTGTTAGCGTAGAAATAACGAATTAGCGGTAATTCGTTATGCTCATTAGTTAAGGAGAAATAACGAATTAGCAGTAGTTAGCTATGTCCATTAGTTAAGGAAAAGTAACGAATAAGCTTTAATTCGTTAAGCCATTCGTTAAGTAATTCGTTAACGGGGAACTGAAGAATGAACCACCAGTTCGTTATACGGGCCAGTTCGTTATAAAGGTTCAATTCGTTATACAGACCGGTTCGTTATAAGGTTCAGTTCGTATTAAAGGTTCAATTCGTTATAAAGTCCATTCGTTAAGAAGTAACGAATGAGCCCCATTCGTCAAGGAACTGGATAACGAACTAAACTTTGAAAGAATGACAGAAAGGTCCCTGGACTTAGATTAAAATGGATTAATTACAAAGAAGCCCTCGGACTTTATGAGTTAGCAAATAAAATAATAATTAAGAATTCTAATGAAAAATGTGTTAAGACAGTTAATTGAAATAAAATTTTTCCAAGCTGACTTGGCAGCTCGACCCTAGCCAGGAGCTCTGCCCCTTGGACCCTACTAGGGGCTGCCACCCCTAGACCCCGTTGCCAGGGGCGTTGCCCCCAAACCCCCGTTCGTTGAGGGTTATAATTAAACTAGAAACACGATATGGGTAGCGATAGATAATTGATATGTGTAATTGTTATACAGTTAGTCGTGCACAGCTAAAAAAATGAATAACCATTAATGGTGAACGTAACATAACTCAGGTGAGTTTCTAGCCCCACTTCCTTGTTATGTTTTCGATGCTGTGTGCATACTCAATGTGAACGTTAATACACTTACTTAAATGGTAAGTGTATGCCATAATGATTGATGTGATAGCATGTATGAATGTTATGAATGAATGCTTGTTGGTGCGTGAATGATTTCAGATATTGCACGTATCGGCAGAGAAAGTAATATGTAGAATGCCTAGTATGAAATATGTATGTATGAAAGTACGTAATGAAACGAGTATGTACGAAAGGACGATTACATAAAGAAAGGTACGTATGGTTATTTGACGAACAGAAGGTATAGTTAGAACAGGAACCGACCCTAATAATATCGACGAATGTAGGGAACCGACCCTAATAATATTGGAGAATGTAGGGAACCGACCCTAATAATATCGGCGAATGTAGGGAACCGACCCTAATAATATCGGCCAATGTAGAGGACCGACCCTAATTATAGCGGAGAATGTAGGGGACCGACCCTAATAATATCGGCGAAGGTTATAGGGCGGAATGCTCTTTAAAACGTATATGTATGAATGAAAGTATGTATGTAACTATGAAAGAAAGAATGAAAGTACGTATGTATGTAAGTAAATATAAAGGTATGTACCTTCGGGTACATATGTAAGTATGTGAATGTATTATATGTCGTCTGATTAACTTGAACTCACTCAGCGAGCTGACGCTTAGTATGCACGCTGGTTAACAGATTGAGACAGCTGGTTTGAGCGGGACACATAGCAGGATTGAAGAGGCTGGCATCTGAAGATCTGTTATGATGTTTGATATTATATGTTATGTTATGTTTTTAAAAGACAAGCTATGGATATTTGTAATGATGGTTGACGATTATTATTATTCCGCGAAAGTTTTAATTAACCCTGATATTGAGAACTGTGTTTATGAGTAAATCCAACGTCCAAAGTAGGGTACCGGTAACGGGGCCTTACAAGACACATGGCATAACCTGAAGGGGCTGGCATCTGAAGAAGAATTGTCATGGTGTTTTAATATGAAGTTTCATGAATGTTTAAAGACAAGATTTGAATATTTTGTATTGAATAGTTGAAGTTTTATATTCCATGGAATTTTAATTCACTCTGATATTTGGACTGTGGTTATTAGTAAATCCAACGTTAGAGTAGGGCACCGGGACCAGGGCCTTACAAGTACAAATCACAAACTTTAGCACATAACAAACATAAACGTCTCTTTCCAGTATTGGTATACCTGAAAAGCATGTTAAAATGGGGATAAACTACGAACAGTTGGTGAGTGTCACGCCCCAACTTAGGGCCTAGACGTGTGACCAATAGTTGGTACCCCGGTTTGTAAACATATCAGAGTTTAAGGTTGTAAAGCGGGAGTTATGATTAAAATATTATTATATTCCAAAAGACGGGAATTAAGCACCCGTTAGTTTGTTATAAAAGTGTTAGGGTTATAAACCATAATTTACAATATTTTAATAATAAAACATCATGAGCCATCAGATTGTCTATCGCCTAAACTCCAACTCCAAACATCTACTCTTGGTTACCGGTAAACAGTTTATAAAATACGTCAGAAGCACATGCTGGTGAACATGCTGACGCTTAAACATTTATGAAAACCTTTAGTTCATACTCGAAACAATCAGCGGCCTTCAAGACCATAGTACCAATTATATCACATTAATCAAGCCCTCACAGCCCTATAGACTGGCTCAATGAGAAGGGAAATTGTACCACGTGTGGAGGGGTATGCCTACCCTCTACTACATATGAGAGGATCCAAACACACGTATAACTAGCCCAATTGCCAACAAATACTTGAGTTTTAGGGATACATTATCCCATGTAAACTTTGGTTTCTGGGTAAATGACTCGATTAAAGAGTTTTAAATTATGAGCGTATTCACCTTTCTTTTGATCAATGCTTTCACTGATTTTTTTTGTAGTTTCCTCGGACCTATAGTTCGAGAATAACCAAATATAAACACTAGATCAATGGTCTAGCTATAGACATTTAGTCTATTTGCATAATCATTACCTTGACATTCTTTTCTTTTTAAAACTACACCTGAACCTTTAATTCAAGATGTTTATCATTTCTTTCTTAAGTTTCTTCTTCATTAATATATATATATATATATATATATATATATATATATATATATATATATATTTATAGTTTCTTCTTTATTAAGAAACATTTTATAAAACTTTTGTATTCAATATTTATCTATACCCTCTTCTTATAAAATCATCTTTCACTTATTATTTCCTCAGGGTATAGACTATACCCTTGACTAGGGTCTAAGCCACATATAATAATAAAATAATAGGGCAGTATCCCAACCTTGTATGGCTTGATTTCTAGAAATGCCAAGTCTAGACGTTGGCAGAAATTCTACTTGTCATCTGTATTGCGAGAAAGAACGAACAACACTTCTACATATTGCACGAATTTCGAGACACGAATCATGTCATGCACTTCGAGGGTAGTGTGTGCTCCTTCACGTCGCACAAAAAGCTTACAACCTGCCTGTTCGGGTCGCGTGTAGAACCATTAAACCACCAATGATATCTTTTGTCATTTGCGTCACGTGAAGCACTCATTGGCGTCGCACAAAGTAAACCAATAGGTCTGATGATTTGACATGTAGACCTGCCACATGTCACCCCGTTTCACATGTCACCACGTGGTGACACGTGTCAAAATGTGTCAGGATAAGAGTCATCTCCTTCGCGTCGCGCGAAGGGCTCATCTGCTACTCCTTTGCGTAGTGTGAGCATCAAATTTGTCAAATTTTCCATTTTAGTCCCTTAACTTCTGAAGACTTGTCATGTCTTAGTCTTGCTTCCAATTTCCAAAAAAAAATAAGCTGGCTCTCAAGTGGCTCACGACGATGTGAAGTGTACCATCAAAGTGCCACATTGCGCCCATCGCCCATGTGCGTGCGCATCGTTTCCTTCGGACCCTCCGCTAGGACCACTTGGTGTATGCTAGGCATAATAGAATATTACTATGAAAACTCAACTTCTTGTAAAGAGCTTCCAAAATTTTCCTACTTTCCATGTGGGATGGATTCCAAGTTAGTTAACACGGAATGCTTCAAACTTTATAATCTATATTTATCTTATTATTTCTGTACCATATTTATTATTAAAATATTTTTGGGTCTTTCTACTTTCAAATTTGACATTTGTAACCCAAAATAATTATGATATTTTTCGAGGTGTTACATCCTCCTCACCTTGTAATGAATCTTGCCCTCGAGATTCGTTAACATAGGTGCGTTTATTTCGTCCTCATCTCAGATTCCAATTACCAAGTAAATTCCGGTCCTCTTCGGGAATTCCATCTTATTTTGACTAACTTTATTTTTCTCCTTTTAAGGTTCTTAACTTTAAAATATTCAACTTGTAGAGGTTGGTCTACAAATTTTAGATTCTCGTTGATTTCGACATATTTTAAAGGCATAGCACTTACGTAGGTTGGAAACATGGAATACATCGTGTATTCCTTTCATTTCTTCGGGCAAACGTAATTGATAAGCTACAATGTCGATTCGTTCAAGCACTTTGAATGGTCCAACAAATCTTGGATATAGTTTTCCTTTCTTTCAAAATCGGAAAACACCTTTCCAAGGTGATACTTTCAATACTATCTTATCGCCTACTTGAAACTCCAATGGTTTATGGCTGACATCAGCATAACTCTTTTGTCGATCTATTGCCGTCTTAAGTCTCTCTCGGATTTGTAACACTTTATGCATGGTTTCTTGGACTATCTCAGGTCCAGACATTTGGTTATTTCCAATTTCATACCACCATACCAGCATTCTACATTTTCATCCATACAAAGCTTCGAACGACGGGACTTGAATACTTGTGTGATAACTATTGTTATACGAGAATTCCATTAGGGGGAAGATGATCATCCCAAATTCCTCCTAAGTCGATCAAGCGTTTGAATCGTTCTTTCGCTCTGCCCATCAATTTGTTGATGATAAACAGTGCTAAGGTTTGATTGAGTTCCAAACGCTTTTTGGAAACTATACCAAAAATGAGATGTAAATCTACTATCTCATCGGATATGATATATAACGGCACACCATGTAATGATACAATATTGTTTACATATAATCGTGCCAATCTATGCATAGAGTAAGAATCGTTGATAGGTAGAAAATGAGCGGATTTAGTTAACCTATCAATGATTACCCAAATTGCATTGTGTTGTCAAGTAGTTTTGGGAAGTTTTGTTATGAAGTCCATGGTTATCATTTTCCATTTCCATACGGGAAGTTCGGGTTGTTGAAGCAATCCTGATGGATTTTGGTGTTCGGCTTTTACTTGCAGACAAGTCAGACATTTAGCTACATAAAAAGCAATAGCTCTCTTCATTCCATTCCACAAGTGGTTTGACTTAAGGCTTTAATGCGTTTTATCACTACCGGGGTGCATCATGTACTTTGATTTATGAGCTTCGTTCATTATCTTTTCACGTAATTCTCCAATTACGGGAACCCAAATTATGTTTCCAAGTTGGAGTATCCCATCATCTCCTTTGGTTAGCGAATCAATTGTACCATTACGTTTTTCTTCGGAGATCTGATTTTCTTTGATTTCTTGCTCTTGTGCTTTCTTGATTTGCTTAATTAGATCTACTTGATGTTCTAATCTTAAAGCTCGAACCCTCTTGGGTTTCTCATGTTCTTTGCGACTTAGCGCGTCAGGCACAACGTTGGCTTTTCTCTCATGATAGATGATTTCGCAATCATAATCATTTAAGGTTTCCATCCACCTTCTTTGACACATGTTTAGTTCTTTCTGATAAAAAAATATGTTTCAAACTTATTTATGATCAGTGTACACGACAAATCTAACTCCATATAGATAGTGCCTCCATAGCATAAAATTGAAAATTATGGCACCTAACTCTAGAACGTGAGTTGTGTAATTATGTCCGTGCACTTTTAATTGAAAAAAAGCAAAAGCTATTACTTTCTTTCTTTGCATTAGTACACATCCTAAACCTGAATTGGATGCGTCACTAAATATAACGAAATCTTCCGTACCTTCTGGCAAGGCCAGTATATGAATTAGTAAGCTTTTGTTTGAGTAAATTAAATCCCCATTCCTACTTGACGTTCTTTCGAGTTAACGAAGTTAAGGGAACTGCTATGCGGGAAACAATTTCTATAATCTTCGATAGTATCTCGCCAACCTAAGAAACTTCGGACTTTGGTTGGCGATCTTGGAATTTCCCATTTCGCTACCACTTTAATCTTGGCAGGGTCTACTTGAATTCCTTTAGCATTAACCACATTACCAAGACAACGTACTTCATGATGCCAAGATTCGCACTTTGAAAATTTAGCGTTCAATTTCTTATTCCTAAGTATTTCAAGTAAGATCCTAAGATGCAGTTTGTGCTCTTCTTCCAATTTAGAATAAATGAGTATATCGTCAATAAGTACGATTACAAATTTATCTAAATAGGTTTTGCAAATTCTGTTCATCATGTCCATGAAAGTGGTTGAGGCATTAGTGAGTCCAAACGGCATTACGGTGAACTCATAATGTCTATACCTTGTGCGAAATATCGTCTTCGTAATGTCTTATTTTTGAACTTTCAATTGACGATACCCGAACATAAGTCTATTTTAGAAAAGTAGCTCGCTCCTTGCAATGATCGAATAGATCGTCAATTCTAGGTAGCGGATATCGTTTCTTAATAGTTACTTTGTTCAAGGCTCTATAATCAATACACATTCTCATGGATCCGTCTTTTTTCTTGACGAATATTATCAGAGCTCCCCAAGGTAACGAACTTGGACGAAAGCATCCTATTTCGAGCTAAAGGGTATAAGTTTGAATAAAAAAATACCAAAAAGATTTTCCCACGTTTTAATTTAATTCATTTTAAGTTAATTGGTTTAAGTTAATTCCTTTAACTTATGTGTTTTAAAATTTAAACATGTTAAGGTATTGTGTTTTACCCCGAGTGGTAAACATCATAAGGTATAGCTTATTGGGACACAGGTTTCGATGCATATTTAATTCTTGGATATTGAAAATAAAACTTGTTCATTTGTAATAGTTTATTTAACATCCCATTCGTTATTGTGAGAATAACGAATGGAACCCATTCGATATCATTATTGACAACGAATGAAGCTCATTCATATTGTACAAGTATAACGAATATACTTATTTATTAATATATTCGCTTCCGCTACACATGATAACGTATGAACTCATTCGTTATGGATAATGATAACGATTGAAGAACGAGTTTTTGGTGATTCGTTATAATTCTTAATTTATTATTGATTCTTTAATAGTGGTTAACGAATGAGACAACGAATGTGATTCATTCGTTAAATTTGAATTAACGAATGAGTCTATTCGTTTGCTTAGGTTTTTGTGCAAATCTGAACTATATATTGAATAGTGGGTGAATGAATCAACCCTTTCGTTCACCTCATTTACAACAAATATAGAGAGAAAATCTTGAAAAATTTACCAGAATATCCGACCATCATTAAATCGATTTTTGTTGATTATTTAAGACTTATAAGGTATAAACTAGCATACCGCAATGATATTCATAAAAAATCATTGTGGTTTGATAGGTTTAGAAGATTAATTAACCGGGTTAATATATTATTCAAATGAACCAGTAAAACATGAATGTTTGTCTTTTAAGTTTATTAGGGTTTATAGCCGATGATTTTGCGAGTCTAATGATACAAGTTTTGTTTAGATCCATCGTTGTTTATGGGTTAATTGATTCTTGGTATGCATGTTTACTGATATGTTCATCTGATTTTCACTTTGATTATGGAGAGTCAAAGTTGGTCAACTACTGGTGTAATTCTTTATGGACAACGAATGGGTCGATACTCATTCATGTCTACAGTTTACGAATGAACTCATTTGTTGTACTCGTATAACGAATTGACACATTTGTGTGATATTGTAATGAATGAACCTTTCGTTTGTCTTATAGAATCTACGAATGGACTCATTCTTTCACAACCTTTCATTATTCAATCATTCGTTATTGTGAGATAATGAATCTTTACATTCGTCAAAACGAATGACACCATTCGTCTTAACGAATAAGATAGCGAATGCACCTCATACCTATTAAACAGAATTAACATATTCACTAAATATAAGTAAAAAATGATTTTAATTATCTTTAAGTTCGGATTTACTAATATTCGGGTTTTTGTGATTACATTAATGGCATATGAAATTATACCTGATGCTCCGGCACCACATAATCCTATTGTTCCAGAGGATCTTGTTGTTCAAGTTGCTGAACGCAGGAATCTGAACCTCTAGCACAACCTCAAGCACCGCAACAACAAGAACCACATACTGTTCCAGATCCGGCCTACGACCAGAAGCACAATATTTGTGCGTTCTTACAAGACAACTTTGCTTATCAAGATATGTTTGGAGATGTCATGGCATTTTTACGTCGTTTATGTATTAATTGTGCTATATCCGCGAATGTCTTCATACATATTAGCGTGATACGTCCGTTTTGGGATACTGCTTGTTTTGTGGATGCTGAGAACTACATTGTTGCTGAGATAAAGATGAAGACAAATCTATTACTCCTAGTGTGATACGTCGGGTTCTCGGATTTGCTGATAACATGGATATCCCTTGTGACTTTGAAAAGTCGTTGATTCATGGGTTATTTCACATTTTATTTTATATGGGTGACCTGGACCGTTCCCAGTACAACAAGGCACACTTGTGTGCACCATACAAGTATCTGCTACATGTTTTGGTTCACTTCCTTAGGCGACGTAAAGGTGGTTTTGATAAGCGTCGAATAATGTTTCAATCCGCATCCGTCACTCTGATATTGAACAAATCGTTCAATTTTTCTGAGCTTATTTTCTATCATCTCAAGAAGAATTATATGGTAAAGCATCTTAGGAGCAAGTTTCTTGTAACACCCCGGCTAAAGCGGAAACACCTGAGTGTGACGTACATATTGCCCAAAACACATGTGACACTATTATGTGACAATATTATCATTAATTCATTCCAAATCATCAAGTACACAAGTTATTTAAAATGAACAAACACAAGGGAAAAGGAATAAAACAAACATCTTCTTGTTTATTATCTAGATAACCTAACTTCTAGTATCCTCTTCATTCATCCTCTAATGAAAGTACCTGTAGCATATACATATATAAAATAAAGTCAACTAATTGAATAGTTGGTGAGTTCACATAGTTTAAATACTATATAAAAACCATACAATTCCATGAAAAGTTGTGAAAAACACATAAGGGTTCTTTACACTAGAAACAATGGTCCATGAGTGTAAAGATTAAATGAAGGTCTTTTCCAGTTGGGATTGTGCACCAACGTACTCAGATCGGAGTCCCTTTTCCACCAGAAACAAATGGTCCATGGGTGCAAAGGGGGGGGGGGGGGGCGTATGATCATACTTATCGAAGAAATCCATGCACGTAATATTTGAGCAAGTAACAAGTAAACACACAAGTCCATGATGCGAATTGTAGGTTGTAAATAATAAATAAACAAAATTGAATTTTGATAGAATATATATGCTACCCCCAAAATAGTAAAAAGGTAAAAAGGGGTGTTAGAAACTCACCTTTGATATTGGAGACAACTTGAAATAATAACCGAAAGCGAGTTAACAAACGAAGCAATTGAATCTCACGAAACTATAAATAATAACGAAGATACAAAAATCAAGGACTAGCTACCGAAATTATAAAGTTAATTAACTTATGGTAAATAGGGACTTGGGGATTTTTAATGAGTTTAAAAAAAATGAATAAAGTTTATATAAATCATTTGATGTTTATTAGTTGAAGAATGATTTGTAGACAAATAATTATAACTTATTAATATAAGATTATATAATAATATTAATAAAAATTTATGATTAAACATTTGTTTCCAAGTAACATAATTAATTAATTAACTTAAATGTTTTGCATGAATTCTCTTAAAGAAAATCATAAATAGTAGTTATGTTGAAATAAAATAAACAATAATTAATTTACTCAATTATTAATTCAAAGATATGAAGTATGTTATATCTATTGTAAAATATTTTAAATAAAAGAAATTTTTATAAATAATCTTATTTAAAAGAAAGTTTATAAGTTATGATAATCAACGAATCATAAGATTTAGATAAATATATATTCATGTTTGTTCTTTCAAAATAATTAGGCTTGATCCAAGATTTAGAAAAATCAAAGTGTTCATATTGCATATACATGATCATAATGATTCTTAAAACCAAGATATAATATTTTTTTGATAAAAGTAACATGATCATAAAGAACTACTTATGAACTAGTATGAACATTCAAGATAAAATAAAAACGAAGGCTATAAAATGCTTGAAATGGTAACAACTCTTAAACTTAAGAAAAGAATGGATTGAGGTGTGAAAATAATAGAGGATTTTTCCTCCTTTTATATTAAAAAAAATATGGAGTTGTTATGTCTTAAAGAAATTATGAAAATTAATCATATTTAATATAACTAAAATACAAATTAAAATTGTTTAATAGGGTATTCAAAAGGTTTAACTATTTTAATAAATTTTATTGAATTAAAACATTCATTAGTTTTTATTAGTTAAGTAACATATGAAAAGATGATGATAATAATAAAATTAATAATAATAATTATAAATAATAAAAGTAATAGTTGTAGTTAAATAATAATTCTAGTAAATTGCATGGGACATGTACATAAATATTTTATCTTGATTATGAATGTTTTAAATGAGTATGTAATACTACAAGGGTGGTGAATGTATAATTGCGTAGAAATGATCACATAAAATACATTAACGAAATTGAGATTAATTAATAATATTATAAAAATATATAAATTTAAATAGAAACAGAACCGAAAATTTAAAATGGGTCGGGTTTTCGGGTTTGAAAAGTAACGAATGTTATATGACTTACAACTTTTAGAAATTTCGTCCCGGAATTAAAATAAAATTTTTTTTTTAAAGAGAACAACTAATAAACGGAGTTGTTGGAAATTTTAGCAATTTTATACATGCATAATTAAAATAAAATAACGTAGATCTTTGAATGACCCGAAAGAACGCCACAAATAAGAAATATGACAAGGACACTTATATATAGGATGTACCAGCGGCGTATCCACCATTCCCTTATCATATTGTATTTGTCCCGTTCTCCAAAAATCATTCCAAGTTCCGAGTTATTTCACACAACCGGACTTATTATACTTTCCATGTGAGGAATTTGATAATTACGTGTCGACCCGTAATTACCTCTATCATCGGATGGTCCACATAACTTGCTCTATTGTGTGGTTTTAAGACATTGACCTTAGATAATTACATAAAATTATAGAACGTCGAAAATAAAAAAATTTTGAATTAAAAGGGTAAAAACATTACAAAACATATTGTTAGACCATTCTGGCCAATAACAAGACGAAAACCCTAAGTCGAGTAAATGATATCATCGTTGTATGAACCAAGTAAACGATGTTGAAAACAAAATAAACGAGGTAATTAAATTTAAAGAATGAAAACATTTGAATTTTGAACATCGTAATATTTAATTGAAATAATTGGGTTGAGAATAACGTGGTAGGTAAACGTAACATTTAACCACGAAATATGAACATGTAACTTGATAACGCATTGGGTTTGAGAATAGCTTAGATAAACGAAACTTTTAAGTATCATAATATCATGATGTTTAACATATGAAAATCTATAATAAAACATCGACGTGCCAATGGCAACGTTGGGATGAATAAACAATTATATCTTACCAACATGTAAATTGATATTAATTGGATTGTCATTTCACGAGTTGAGTGTGACAACTAGGAAAACAAGGAAGCATGATACGAAACGTGAAAAATTCGCGTGACTTGAGACATAAGTATGAAAACGACTAATAGATACAAGTAAAGAAAAGAAATCGCATGAAACAAATTTGAAATCGAAATTGGAATTCCCATAAAACGTCATGAGTTTTCACCTTTCAATAAACGAAAAACTCATAAATTATTGAATAATCATATGGAAAAAATATTAAACTTACAATAAATAAAGAAATCGAATTGAAAATCGAATGTTCATAAACCACCATGACTTTTTAAATTTTCACTTCTAAAACATAATAGTAAAATAACAAAGGAATTGTTTGAAATTCGGTTATTACTTTTCAAACTTTTAAAAGTTTAAGCCGTAAATGAGCGTATAAATAAAGAAAACGTGTCACAATTTTTTTTAAAACTTAACTATTCTCGTATAAAAATGCGTAATTAAATCGAAACAAAAGCTGGGTATTCGTGTACAGACTTCCAGTTAAAACACATTGTAAAACATATAGGAGTGCAACCATAGTCTTTTCACAAAGAGAACATGGTCGCGTTTCAAAACTTAAAGTTGTGATTCATATGGCGTTGAAAGTGGTATGCTTTGGCTTAATAGAGTTCATGCTCTTTCCTAACTCTCCAGGTAAGCAACCGGGTCCCGCGTCTGATTGGGATTTATACGCATTGCTTATCTTTAGGTTTCAATAACCTTGGTGTCAAGAGTTTCGGAAATCAGGCACGTCCCCCTTACAGTTTATTACATACCCGCCATATAGAACCATCTTTAAGAAGAATAAATATTGGAACACCACGATAAAAATCAATAATTGAAAATGTTGGAAACTCTTTGTTTTTAGGCATAAGCCTTGGACTTGTGTGTGCTTGTGTAATTGAAGTACTTGAATCATCAGTATAATAGTATTTGCGTACATGAGGCATAAACAAATTAATAATAACCAAATAATGTGCATTGAACAATCAAATTAGGCTCACATAATTTCTAATCATGCAACCTAAACAATTAAGCACATAAACTATAACGAACTAGAACACTACGTCTATTGTCCTATCTTATAGTCACGACTCTGATACAAATCTGTAACACCCCTGCTAAAGCGGAAACGCTTGAGTGTGACGTAAAGATTACCCAAAACATATGTGACACTATTAAGTGACAATATTATCATTAATTCATTTCAAAGCATCAAGTACACAAGTTATTTCAAATGAACAAACACAAGGGAAAAGGAACAAAACAAACATCTTCTTGTTTATTATCTCGATAACCTAACTTCTAGTATCCTCTTCATTTCATCCTCTAATGACAGTACCTGTAGCATATATATAAAATAAAGTCAACTAATTGAATAGTTGGTGAGTTCACATAGTTTAAATACTACATAAAACCATACAATTCCATGAAAACTTGTGAAAAACCGAAGATGTGCGTACGAGGTTAAGGGAATGTCAGGAGATATTCTGACATTCTCTGACCTAACCCTAATTCGTTAGCGGAGAAATAACGAATTAGCGGTAATTCGTTATGCTCATTAGTTAAGGAGAAATAACGAATTAGCAGTAGTTAGATATGTCCATTCGTTAAGGAAAAGTAACGAATAAGCTTTAATTAGTTAAGCCATTCATTAAGTAATTCGTTAATGGGGAACTGAAGAATGAACCCCCAGTTCGATATAAGGGACAGTTCGTTATAAAGGTTCAATCCGTTATACAGACTAGTTCGTTATAAGGTTCAGTTCGTTTTAAAGGTTCAATTCGTTATAAAGTCCATTCGTCAAGAAGTAACGAATGAGCCCCATTCGTTAAGGAACTGGATAACGAACTAAACTTTGAAAGAATGAAAGGATGGTCCCTGGACTTAGATTAAAATGGATTAATTACAAAGAAGCCCTCGGACTTTATGAGTTAGCAAATAAAATAATAATTAAGAATTCTAATGAAAAATGTGTTAAGACAGTTAATTGAAATAAAATTTTTCCAAGCTAACCTGGCAGCTCGACCCTAGCCAGGAGCTCTACCCCTTGGACCCTACTAGGGGCTTCCAGCCCTAGACCCCGTTGCCAGGGGCGCTGCCCTCGGACCCCCGTTCGTTGAGGGTTATAATTAAACTAAAAACACGATATGTGTACCGATAGATAATTGATACGTGTAATTGTTATACAGTTAGTCGCGCACAGCTAAAAAAATGAATAACCATTAATGGTGAACGTAACAGGACTCAGGTGATTTTCTAGCCCCATTTCCTTGTTATGTTTTCAGGGCTGTGTGCATACTCAATGTGAACGTTAATACACTTACTTAAATGGTAGGTGTATGCCATAATGATTGATGTGATACATTGTATGAATGTTATGTATATATGCTTGTTGGTGCGTGAACAATCTTCAGATATTGCACGTATCGGCATGGAAAGTAATATGTAGAATGCCTAGTATGAAATATGTATGTATGAAAGTACGTAATGAAATGAGTATGTACGAAAGGAAGATTATATAAAGAAAGGTTTGTATGGTTATATGACGAACCGAAGGTATAGTTAGAACGGGAACCGACCCTAATAATATCAACAAATGTAGGGAACCGACCCTAATAATATTGGAGAATGTAGGGAACCGACCCTAATAATATCGGCGAATGTAGGGAACCGACCCTAATAATATCGGCCAATGTAGGGGACCGACCCTAATAATGTCGGAGAATGTAGGGGACCGACCCTAATAATATCGGCGAAGGTTATAGGGCAGAATGCTCTTTAAAATGTATATGTATGAATGAAAATATGTATGTAACTATGAAAGAAAGAATGAAAGTACGTATGTCATCATCATCATCATCGTCATCGTACTCAGTATATCCCACCAATAACAATGCTATGGTAGGGTCTGAGGAGGGTAAGATGTAGAAAGCCTTACCTCTATCTCATAGGGATATAGAGACTGCTTCCGGTGAGACCCCCGGCTCGATAGTAGTTTTGCATCAAGCCTTGGACATAAGGCACATAGCACTCAATCATCGGGACACCGGCTGATTGGTGCATGTGCCCTTGTCTTTCGGCTATCAACGCCACCACATGATGCCTGATTAACCTTCCGCCACTTTTAACGTTATTTTCATGAGATTAGTAAAATAATGTCAAAATTAGTGCAATTTTACTTTTGCCCACCTGAGGGTTCACACATATATACATTATATGTAAGTAAATATAAAGGTATGTACCTTCGGGTACATATGTTAGTATGTGAATGTAATATATATCGTCTGATTAACTAGAACTCACTCAGCGAGCTGACGTTTAGTATGCACGCAGGTTAACAGATTGAGACAGCTGGTTTGAGCGGGACACATGGCAGGATTGAAGAGGCTGGCATCTGAAGATCTGTTATGATGTTTGTTATTATATGTTATGTTATGTTTTTAAAAGACAAGCTATGGATATTTGTAATGAATGGTTGACTATTATTATTATTCCGTGAAAGTTTTAATTAACTCTGATATTGAGAACTGTGTTTATGAGTAAATCGAACGTCCAAAGTAGGGTACCGGTAACGGGGCCTTACAAGACACATGGCATGACCTGAAGGGGCTGGGATCGGAAGAAGAATTGTGATGGTGTTTTAATACGATGTTTCATGAATGTTTAAAGACAAGATTTGAATATTTTGTATTGAATGGTTGAAGTTTTATATTCCACGGAAAGTTTTAATTCACTATGATATTTGGACTGTGGTTATTAGTAAATCCAACGTTAGAGTAAGGCACCGGGACAAGGGCCTTACATGTATAAATCACAAACTTTAGCACATAACACACATAAACGTCTCTTTCCAGTATTGGTATACCTGAAAAGCATGTTAAAATGGGGATAAACTACGAATAGTTGGTGAGTGTCACGCCCCAACTTATGGCCAAGACGTGTGACCAATAGTTGCTACCCGTTTTGTAAACATATCAGAGTTTATGGTTGTAAAGCGGAAGTTATGATTAAAATATTATTATATTACAAAAGACGGGAATTAAGCACCCGTTAGTTTGTTATAAAAGAGTTAGGGTTAGAAACCATAATTTACAATATTTTAATAATAAAACATCATGAGCCATCAGATCGTCTAACGCCTAAACTCCAACCCCAAACATCTACTCTTGGTTACCTGTAAAAGAGTTTTATAAAATACGTCAGAAGCACATGCTAGAGAACATGCTGACGCTTAAACATTTATGAAAACCTTTAGTTCATACTCGAAACAATCAGCGGCCCTCAAGACCATAGTACCAATTATATCACATTAATCAAGCCCTCACAGCCCTATAGACTGGCTCAATGAGAAGGGAACTTGTACCACGCGTGGAGGGGTATGCCTACCCTCTACCACATATGAGAGGATTCAAACACACGTATAACTAGCCCAATTTCCAACAAATACTAGAGTTTTAGGGATACATTATCCCATGTAAACTTTGGTTTCTGGGTAAATGACTCAATTAAAGAGTTTTAAATTATGAGCGTATTCACCTTTGTTTTGATCAGTGCTTTCACTGATTTTTTTTGTAGTCTCCTCGGACCTATAGTACGAGAATAACCAAATATAAACACTAGATCAATGGTCTAGCTATAGACATTTAGTCTATTTGCATAATCATTACCTTGACATTCTTTTCTTTTAAAACTACGCATGAACCTTTAATTCAAGATGTTTATCATTTCTTTCTTAAGTTTCTTCTTCATTAATATATATATATATAGTTTCTTCTTTATTAAGAAACATTTTATAAAACTTTTGTATTCAATATTTATCAATACCCTCTTATTATAAAAATCATCTTTCACTTATTATTTCCTCAGGGTATAGACTATACCCATGACTAGGGTCTAAGCCACATATAATAATAAAATAATAGGGCGTTAGCAACAATTCTACTTGTCATCGGTATTGCGAGAAGGAACGAACAAAACTTCTACATATTGCACGAATTTCGAGATACGAATCGTGTCATACACTTCGAGGGTAGTGTGTGCTCCTTCACGTCGCACAAAAAGCTTACAACCTGCCTGTTCGGGTCGCGTGTAGAACCATTAAACCACCAATGATATCTTTTGTCATCTGCGTCGCGTGAAGCACTTGTTTGTGTCGCGCAAAGTAGACCAATAGGTCTGATGATTTGACATGTAGACCTGCCACGTGTCACCCCGTTTCACATGTCACCACGTGGTGACACGTCTAAAAATGTGTCAAGATAAGAGTCATCTCCTTCGCGTCGCGCGAAGGGCTCATCTGCTGCTCCTTCGCGTTGTGTGAGCGTCAAATTTTTCAAAATTTCCATTTTAGTCCCTTAACTTCTGATGACTTGTCATGTCTTGGTCTTGCTTCCAATTTCCAAAAACAATAAGCTGGCTCTCAAGTGGCTCGCGGCGATGTGAAGTGTACCGTCAAAGTGTCACATTGCGCCCATCGCTCGTATGTGTGCGCATCGTGTCCTTCGGACCCTCCGCTAGGACCACTAGGTGTATGCTAGTCATATTAGAATATTACTATGAAAACTCATCTTCTTATAAAGAGCTTCCAAATTTTTCCTACTTTCCATGTGGGATGGATTCCCAGTTAGTTAACATGGAATGCTTCAACCTTTATAATCTATAGTTAACATGGAATGCTTCAAAATTTGACATCTTTAACCCAAAATAATTATGGTATTTTTTGAGATGTTACATCCTCCCCACACTGGAATGAATCTTGTCCTCGAGATTCGTTAAAATAGGTGCGTTTATTTCGTCCTAATCTCAGATTCCAATTACCAAGTAAATTCTGGTCCTCTTCGGGAATTCCATCTTATTTTGACTAACTTTATTTTTCTCCTTTTAAGGTTCTTAACATTAAAATATTCAACTTGTAGAGGTTGGTCTACAAATTTTAAATTCTCGTTGATTTCTACATCTCTTAAAGGCATAGCACTTACGTAGGTTGGAAACATGGAATACATCGTGTATTCCTTTCATTTCTTCGGGCAAACGTAATTGATAAGCTACAATGTCGATTCGTTCAAGCACTTTGAATGGTCCAACAAATCTTGGACATAGTTTTCCTTTCTTTCAAAATCGGACAACACCTTTCCAAGGTGATACTTTCAATACTATCTTATCGCTTACTTGCAACTCCAATGGTTTATGGCGGATATCAGCATAACTCTTTTGAAGATCTATTGCCGTCTTAAGTCTCTCTTGGATTTGCAACACTTTATGCATGGTTTCTTGGACTATCTCACGTCCAGACATTTGGTTATTTCCAATTTCATACCAACAAACCAGCGTTCTACATTTTCATCCATACAAAGCTTCGAACGGCGCGACTTGAATACTTGTGTGATAACTATTGTTATACGAGAATTCCATTAGGGGGAAGATGATCATCCCAACTTCCTCCTAAGTCGATCACACAAGCTCGGAGCATATCTTCAAGCGTTTGAATCGTTCCTTCGCTCTGCCCATCAATTTTTGGATGATAAACAGTGCTAAGGTTTGATTGAGTTCCTAACGCTTTTTGGAAACTATACCAAAAATGAGATGTAAATATACTATCTCATCGGATATGATATATAACGGCACACCATGTAATGATACGATATTGTTTACATATAATCGTGCCAATCTATCCATAGAGTAAGACTCATTGATAGGTAGAAAATGAGCGGATTTAGTTAACCTATCAATGATTACCCAAATTGCATTGTGTTGTCAATTAGTTTTGGGAAGTTTTGTTATGAAGTCCATGGTTATCATTTTCCATTTCCATACGGGAAGTTCGGGTTGTTGATGCAATCCTGATGGATTTTGGTGTTCGGATTTTACTTGCACACAAGTTAGACATTTAGCTACATACAAAGCAATAGCTCTCTTCATTCCATTCCACAAGTGGTTTGACTTAAGGCTTTAATGCGTTTTATCACTACCGGGGTGCATCATGTACTTTGATTTATGAGCTTCGTTCATTATCTTTTCACGTAATTCTCCAATTACGGGAACCCAAATTATGTTTCCAAGTTGGAGTATCCCATCATCTCCTTTGGTTAGCGAATCAATTGTACCATTACGTTTTTCTTCGGAGATCTGATTTTCTTTGATTTCTTGCTCTTGTGCTTTCTTGATTTGCTTAATTAGATCTACTTGATGTTCTAATCTTAAAGCTCGAACCCTCTTGGGTTTCTCATGTTCTTTGCGACTTAGCGCGTCAGGCACAACGTTGGCTTTTCTCTCATGATAGATGATTTCGCAATCATAATCATTTAAGGTTTCCATCCACCTTCTTTGACACATGTTTAGTTCTTTCTGATAAAAAAATATGTTTCAAACTTATTTATGATCAGTGTACACGACAAATCTAACTCCATATAGATAGTGCCTCCATAGCATAAAATTGAAAATTATGGCACCTAACTCTAGAACGTGAGTTGTGTAATTATGTCCGTGCACTTTTAATTGAAAAAAAGCAAAAGCTATTACTTTCTTTCTTTGCATTAGTACACATCCTAAACCTGAATTGGATGCGTCACTAAATATAACGAAATCTTCCGTACCTTCTGGCAAGGCCAGTATATGAATTAGTAAGCTTTTGTTTGAGTAAATTAAATCCCCATTCCTACTTGACGTTCTTTCGAGTTAACGAAGTTAAGGGAACTGCTATGCGGGAAACAATTTCTATAATCTTCGATAGTATCTCGCCAACCTAAGAAACTTCGGACTTTGGTTGGCGATCTTGGAATTTCCCATTTCGCTACCACTTTAATCTTGGCAGGGTCTACTTGAATTCCTTTAGCATTAACCACATTACCAAGACAACGTACTTCATGATGCCAAGATTCGCACTTTGAAAATTTAGCGTTCAATTTCTTATTCCTAAGTATTTCAAGTAAGATCCTAAGATGCAGTTTGTGCTCTTCTTCCAATTTAGAATAAATGAGTATATCGTCAATAAGTACGATTACAAATTTATCTAAATAGGTTTTGCAAATTCTGTTCATCATGTCCATGAAAGTGGTTGAGGCATTAGTGAGTCCAAACGGCATTACGGTGAACTCATAATGTCTATACCTTGTGCGAAATATCGTCTTCGTAATGTCTTATTTTTGAACTTTCAATTGACGATACCCGAACATAAGTCTATTTTAGAAAAGTAGCTCGCTCCTTGCAATGATCGAATAGATCGTCAATTCTAGGTAGCGGATATCGTTTCTTAATAGTTACTTTGTTCAAGGCTCTATAATCAATACACATTCTCATGGATCCGTCTTTTTTCTTGACGAATATTATCAGAGCTCCCCAAGGTAACGAACTTGGACGAAAGCATCCTATTTCGAGCTAAAGGGTATAAGTTTGAATAAAAAAATACCAAAAAGATTTTCCCACGTTTTAATTTAATTCATTTTAAGTTAATTGGTTTAAGTTAATTCCTTTAACTTATGTGTTTTAAAATTTAAACATGTTAAGGTATTGTGTTTTACCCCGAGTGGTAAACATCATAAGGTATAGCTTATTGGGACACAGGTTTCGATGCATATTTAATTCTTGGATATTGAAAATAAAACTTGTTCATTTGTAATAGTTTATTTAACATCCCATTCGTTATTGTGAGAATAACGAATGGAACCCATTCGATATCATTATTGACAACGAATGAAGCTCATTCATATTGTACAAGTATAACGAATATACTTATTTATTAATATATTCGCTTCCGCTACACATGATAACGTATGAACTCATTCGTTATGGATAATGATAACGATTGAAGAACGAGTTTTTGGTGATTCGTTATAATTCTTAATTTATTATTGATTCTTTAATAGTGGTTAACGAATGAGACAACGAATGTGATTCATTCGTTAAATTTGAATTAACGAATGAGTCTATTCGTTTGCTTAGGTTTTTGTGCAAATCTGAACTATATATTGAATAGTGGGTGAATGAATCAACCCTTTCGTTCACCTCATTTACAACAAATATAGAGAGAAAATCTTGAAAAATTTACCAGAATATCCGACCATCATTAAATCGATTTTTGTTGATTATTTAAGACTTATAAGGTATAAACTAGCATACCGCAATGATATTCATAAAAAATCATTGTGGTTTGATAGGTTTAGAAGATTAATTAACCGGGTTAATATATTATTCAAATGAACCAGTAAAACATGAATGTTTGTCTTTTAAGTTTATTAGGGTTTATAGCCGATGATTTTGCGAGTCTAATGATACAAGTTTTGTTTAGATCCATCGTTGTTTATGGGTTAATTGATTCTTGGTATGCATGTTTACTGATATGTTCATCTGATTTTCACTTTGATTATGGAGAGTCAAAGTTGGTCAACTACTGGTGTAATTCTTTATGGACAACGAATGGGTCGATACTCATTCATGTCTACAGTTTACGAATGAACTCATTTGTTGTACTCGTATAACGAATTGACACATTTGTGTGATATTGTAATGAATGAACCTTTCGTTTGTCTTATAGAATCTACGAATGGACTCATTCTTTCACAACCTTTCATTATTCAATCATTCGTTATTGTGAGATAATGAATCTTTACATTCGTCAAAACGAATGACACCATTCGTCTTAACGAATAAGATAGCGAATGCACCTCATACCTATTAAACAGAATTAACATATTCACTAAATATAAGTAAAAAATGATTTTAATTATCTTTAAGTTCGGATTTACTAATATTCGGGTTTTTGTGATTACATTAATGGCATATGAAATTATACCTGATGCTCCGGCACCACATAATCCTATTGTTCCAGAGGATCTTGTTGTTCAAGTTGCTGAACGCAGGAATCTGAACCTCTAGCACAACCTCAAGCACCGCAACAACAAGAACCACATACTGTTCCAGATCCGGCCTACGACCAGAAGCACAATATTTGTGCGTTCTTACAAGACAACTTTGCTTATCAAGATATGTTTGGAGATGTCATGGCATTTTTACGTCGTTTATGTATTAATTGTGCTATATCCGCGAATGTCTTCATACATATTAGCGTGATACGTCCGTTTTGGGATACTGCTTGTTTTGTGGATGCTGAGAACTACATTGTTGCTGAGATAAAGATGAAGACAAATCTATTACTCCTAGTGTGATACGTCGGGTTCTCGGATTTGCTGATAACATGGATATCCCTTGTGACTTTGAAAAGTCGTTGATTCATGGGTTATTTCACATTTTATTTTATATGGGTGACCTGGACCGTTCCCAGTACAACAAGGCACACTTGTGTGCACCATACAAGTATCTGCTACATGTTTTGGTTCACTTCCTTAGGCGACGTAAAGGTGGTTTTGATAAGCGTCGAATAATGTTTCAATCCGCATCCGTCACTCTGATATTGAACAAATCGTTCAATTTTTCTGAGCTTATTTTCTATCATCTCAAGAAGAATTATATGGTAAAGCATCTTAGGAGCAAGTTTCTTGTAACACCCCGGCTAAAGCGGAAACACCTGAGTGTGACGTACATATTGCCCAAAACACATGTGACACTATTATGTGACAATATTATCATTAATTCATTCCAAATCATCAAGTACACAAGTTATTTAAAATGAACAAACACAAGGGAAAAGGAATAAAACAAACATCTTCTTGTTTATTATCTAGATAACCTAACTTCTAGTATCCTCTTCATTCATCCTCTAATGAAAGTACCTGTAGCATATACATATATAAAATAAAGTCAACTAATTGAATAGTTGGTGAGTTCACATAGTTTAAATACTATATAAAAACCATACAATTCCATGAAAAGTTGTGAAAAACACATAAGGGTTCTTTACACTAGAAACAATGGTCCATGAGTGTAAAGATTAAATGAAGGTCTTTTCCAGTTGGGATTGTGCACCAACGTACTCAGATCGGAGTCCCTTTTCCACCAGAAACAAATGGTCCATGGGTGCAAAGGGGGGGGGGCGTATGATCATACTTATCGAAGAAATCCATGCACGTAATATTTGAGCAAGTAACAAGTAAACACACAAGTCCATGATGCGAATTGTAGGTTGTAAATAATAAATAAACAAAATTGAATTTTGATAGAATATATATGCTACCCCCAAAATAGTAAAAAGGTAAAAAGGGGTGTTAGAAACTCACCTTTGATATTGGAGACAACTTGAAATAATAACCGAAAGCGAGTTAACAAACGAAGCAATTGAATCTCACGAAACTATAAATAATAACGAAGATACAAAAATCAAGGACTAGCTACCGAAATTATAAAGTTAATTAACTTATGGTAAATAGGGACTTGGGGATTTTTAATGAGTTTAAAAAAAATGAATAAAGTTTATATAAATCATTTGATGTTTATTAGTTGAAGAATGATTTGTAGACAAATAATTATAACTTATTAATATAAGATTATATAATAATATTAATAAAAATTTATGATTAAACATTTGTTTCCAAGTAACATAATTAATTAATTAACTTAAATGTTTTGCATGAATTCTCTTAAAGAAAATCATAAATAGTAGTTATGTTGAAATAAAATAAACAATAATTAATTTACTCAATTATTAATTCAAAGATATGAAGTATGTTATATCTATTGTAAAATATTTTAAATAAAAGAAATTTTTATAAATAATCTTATTTAAAAGAAAGTTTATAAGTTATGATGATCAACGAATCATAAGATTTAGATAAATATATATTCATGTTTGTTCTTTCAAAATAATTAGGCTTGATCCAAGATTTAGAAAAATCAAAGTGTTCATATTGCATATACATGATCATAATGATTCTTAAAACCAAGATATAATATTTTTTTGATAAAAGTAACATGATCATAAAGAACTACTTATGAACTAGTATGAACATTCAAGATAAAATAAAAACGAAGGCTATAAAATGCTTGAAATGGTAACAACTCTTAAACTTAAGAAAAGAATGGATTGAGGTGTGAAAATAATAGAGGATTTTTCCTCCTTTTATATTAAAAAAAATATGGAGTTGTTATGTCTTAAAGAAATTATGAAAATTAATCATATTTAATATAACTAAAATACAAATTAAAATTGTTTAATAGGGTATTCAAAAGGTTTAACTATTTTAATAAATTTTATTGAATTAAAACATTCATTAGTTTTTATTAGTTAAGTAACATATGAAAAGATGATGATAATAATAAAATTAATAATAATAATTATAAATAATAAAAGTAATAGTTGTAGTTAAATAATAATTCTAGTAAATTGCATGGGACATGTACATAAATATTTTATCTTGATTATGAATGTTTTAAATGAGTATGTAATACTACAAGGGTGGTGAATGTATAATTGCGTAGAAATGATCACATAAAATACATTAACGAAATTGAGATTAATTAATAATATTATAAAAATATATAAATTTAAATAGAAACAGAACCGAAAATTTAAAATGGGTCGGGTTTTCGGGTTTGAAAAGTAACGAATGTTATATGACTTACAACTTTTAGAAATTTCGTCCCGGAATTAAAATAAAATTTTTTTTTTAAAGAGAACAACTAATAAACGGAGTTGTTGGAAATTTTAGCAATTTTATACATGCATAATTAAAATAAAATAACGTAGATCTTTGAATGACCCGAAAGAACGCCACAAATAAGAAATATGACAAGGACACTTATATATAGGATGTACCAGCGGCGTATCCACCATTCCCTTATCATATTGTATTTGTCCCGTTCTCCAAAAATCATT
This sequence comes from Bidens hawaiensis, assembly GCF_021521415.1. Lineage (NCBI taxonomy): Eukaryota > Viridiplantae > Streptophyta > Magnoliopsida > Asterales > Asteraceae > Bidens > Bidens hawaiensis. Next base: position 44,066 of record NW_027498598.1, read on the forward strand.
CCAAGTTCCGAGTTATTTCACACAACCGGACTTATTATACTTTCCATGTGAGGAATTTGATAATTACGTGTCGACCCGTAATTACCTCTATCATCGGATGGTCCACATAACTTGCTCTATTGTGTGGTTTTAAGACATAGACCTTAGATAATTACATAAAATTATAGAACGTCGAAAATAAAAAAATTTTGAATTAAAAGGGTAAAAACATTACAAAACATATTGTTAGACCATTCTGGCCAATAACAAGACGAAAACCCTAAGTCGAGTAAATGATATCATCGTTGTATGAACCAAGTAAACGATGTTGAAAACAAAATAAACGAGGTAATTAAATTTAAAGAATGAAAACATTTGAATTTTGAACATCGTAATATTTAATTGAAATAATTGGGTTGAGAATAACGTGGTAGGTAAACGTAACATTTAACCACGAAATATGAACATGTAACTTGATAACGCATTGGGTTTGAGAATAGCTTAGATAAACGAAACTTTTAAGTATCATAATATCATGATGTTTAACATATGAAAATCTATAATAAAACATCGACGTGCCAATGGCAACGTTGGGATGAATAAACAATTATATCTTACCAACATGTAAATTGATATTAATTGGATTGTCATTTCACGAGTTGAGTGTGACAACTAGGAAAACAAGGAAGCATGATACGAAACGTGAAAAATTCGCGTGACTTGAGACATAAGTATGAAAACGACTAATAGATACAAGTAAAGAAAAGAAATCGCATGAAACAAATTTGAAATCGAAATTGGAATTCCCATAAAACGTCATGAGTTTTCACCTTTCAATAAACGAAAAACTCATAAATTATTGAATAATCATATGGAAAAAATATTAAACTTACAATAAATAAAGAAATCGAATTGAAAATCGAATGTTCATAAACCACCATGACTTTTTAAATTTTCACTTCTAAAACATAATAGTAAAATAACAAAGGAATTGTTTGAAATTCGGTTATTACTTTTCAAACTTTTAAAAGTTTAAGCCGTAAATGAGCGTATAAATAAAGAAAACGTGTCACAATTTTTTTTTAAAACTTAACTATTCTCGTATAAAAATGCGTAATTAAATCGAAACAAAAGCTGGGTATTCGTGTACAGACTTCCAGTTAAAACACATTGTAAAACATATAGGAGTGCAACCATAGTCTTTTCACAAAGAGAACATGGTCGCGTTTCAAAACTTAAAGTTGTGATTCATATGGCGTTGAAAGTGGTATGCTTTGGCTTAATAGAGTTCATGCTCTTTCCTAACTCTCCAGGTAAGCAACCGGGTCCCGCGTCTGATTGGGATTTATACGCATTGCTTATCTTTAGGTTTCAATAACCTTGGTGTCAAGAGTTTCGGAAATCAGGCACGTCCCCCTTACAGTTTATTACATACCCGCCATATAGAACCATCTTTAAGAAGAATAAATATTGGAACACCACGATAAAAATCAATAATTGAAAATGTTGGAAACTCTTTGTTTTTAGGCATAAGCCTTGGACTTGTGTGTGCTTGTGTAATTGAAGTACTTGAATCATCAGTATAATAGTATTTGCGTACATGAGGCATAAACAAATTAATAATAACCAAATAATGTGCATTGAACAATCAAATTAGGCTCACATAATTTCTAATCATGCAACCTAAACAATTAAGCACATAAACTATAACGAACTAGAACACTACGTCTATTGTCCTATCTTATAGTCACGACTCTGATACAAATCTGTAACACCCCTGCTAAAGCGGAAACGCTTGAGTGTGACGTAAAGATTACCCAAAACATATGTGACACTATTAAGTGACAATATTATCATTAATTCATTTCAAAGCATCAAGTACACAAGTTATTTCAAATGAACAAACACAAGGGAAAAGGAACAAAACAAACATCTTCTTGTTTATTATCTCGATAACCTAACTTCTAGTATCCTCTTCATTTCATCCTCTAATGACAGTACCTGTAGCATATATATAAAATAAAGTCAACTAATTGAATAGTTGGTGAGTTCACATAGTTTAAATACTACATAAAACCATACAATTCCATGAAAACTTGTGAAAAACCGAAGATGTGCGTACGAGGTTAAGGGAATGTCAGGAGATATTCTGACATTCTCTGACCTAACCCTAATTCGTTAGCGGAGAAATAACGAATTAGCGGTAATTCGTTATGCTCATTAGTTAAGGAGAAATAACGAATTAGCAGTAGTTAGATATGTCCATTCGTTAAGGAAAAGTAACGAATAAGCTTTAATTAGTTAAGCCATTCATTAAGTAATTCGTTAATGGGGAACTGAAGAATGAACCCCCAGTTCGATATAAGGGCCAGTTCGTTATAAAGGTTCAATCCGTTATACAGACTAGTTCGTTATAAGGTTCAGTTCGTTTTAAAGGTTCAATTCGTTATAAAGTCCATTCGTCAAGAAGTAACGAATGAGCCCCATTCGTTAAGGAACTGGATAACGAACTAAACTTTGAAAGAATGAAAGGATGGTCCCTGGACTTAGATTAAAATGGATTAATTACAAAGAAGCCCTCGGACTTTATGAGTTAGCAAATAAAATAATAATTAAGAATTCTAATGAAAAATGTGTTAAGACAGTTAATTGAAATAAAATTTTTCCAAGCTAACCTGGCAGCTCGACCCTAGCCAGGAGCTCTACCCCTTGGACCCTACTAGGGGCTTCCAGCCCTAGACCCCGTTGCCAGGGGCGCTGCCCTCGGACCCCCGTTCGTTGAGGGTTATAATTAAACTAAAAACACGATATGTGTACCGATAGATAATTGATACGTGTAATTGTTATACAGTTAGTCGCGCACAGCTAAAAAAATGAATAACCATTAATGGTGAACGTAACAGGACTCAGGTGATTTTCTAGCCCCATTTCCTTGTTATGTTTTCAGGGCTGTGTGCATACTCAATGTGAACGTTAATACACTTACTTAAATGGTAGGTGTATGCCATAATGATTGATGTGATACATTGTATGAATGTTATGTATATATGCTTGTTGGTGCGTGAACAATCTTCAGATATTGCACGTATCGGCATGGAAAGTAATATGTAGAATGCCTAGTATGAAATATGTATGTATGAAAGTACGTAATGAAATGAGTATGTACGAAAGGAAGATTCTTTCTTTCATAGTTACATACATATTTTCATTCATACATATACATTTTAAAGAGCATTCTGCCCTATAACCTTCGCCGATATTATTAGGGTCGGTCCCCTACATTCTCCGACATTATTAGGGTCGGTCCCCTACATTGGCCGATATTATTAGGGTCGGTTCCCTACATTCGCCGATATTATTAGGGTCGGTTCCCTACATTCTCCAATATTATTAGGGTCGGTTCCCTACATTTGTTGATATTATTAGGGTATTTGATCAGAGCTAAGCGATATGGGGCTTTGGCCATGAGTGCAGTTCCAGGAATCAAGTCTATTCTAAACTCGACTTCTCGATTAGGTGGAAAACCTGGTAACTCATCGGGAAAGGCGTCTGAAAATTCGGCTACCATAGGTACGTATTTGATCTCTTTGGGTTTCGTTTTTTCAGTAACGTATGACATGAACGCTAAACAACCTTGGTTTAAACGTTTGTTAGCTTTAATCATTGAGATTATGCTAACTTGGCCAACATGCTTGTTTCCAGCAATTTGTATTGTTCACTTGTCTGGGGCTTGGAGTTCAATGGTTTTCTTATTACAAATGATACGCGCATGATTATCGGATAACTAGTCCATACCAAGCACTATGTCAAATCCTGCTAAAGTCATGGGTAGTAATTGAACGGGTATGACATGACCTGCTAATAAGATCTTTCCATTTTCTAATGTTTCGGAAATCTTAACTAACCCAACATTGGTTGTCTCGACGTTTAAAGTTTTATTTAATTTCGGTAAAGGTTTTTTTAATAGATTACAAAAGTTATAATCAATAAAACTTTGATTTACACCTAAATCAAATAAAACGCTTGCATAAACATTATTAACTAAGAATGTACCGGTGATGGTGTCCGGTATGTCTGCAGCTTTCTTGTTGTCGAGCACAAACACTCGAGTGTTTCCCTGTTTCCGTTCATTCTTGGTGCCGCTTCCTCCAGCACCTCCTCTGGTTCCCCCTGTCTTTTAGGGTAATTAAAGCTGAGATGCCCCATCTCTTTCAATTAAAGTTAGTCATGTTCTTTTTCCAGCAATCTGCCACGAGATGACCCGTTCGCTTACACGAGTCACAATCTTTTGAAGTTGAAACTTCAAATTTGCATCGTCCCAAATGGCGTCTTTTGCAAGTCTTGCATAGTGGATTTGTTGGAGTAATTCATCCCTTCTTTCTCTCCACTTGTTTAACATTGAAGCGGGTATCCTTCCTTCATTCACCATCTCCTTTCTTGTTTTCTTCTTTATCACGAACCAACCCATTCATCAAGTAACCAGCCAATTTCATTGCAGAATCAGCTGTTTGTGGTAAGTGAGATCTTACCATATCTCTGATTTCCCTAGGTAAACCCCAAATGTAACGGATCACCTTGTTCGATTACGGTGTCACCAATTGAGGTACGAGTCTACAATACTTTTGGAACTTAGTATTGTAGTCTTTCAGATTAGTTCTGACCACCTTGTGGTAGAGGAACTTGTTTTGGATCATGTCCATCTCATGCATTGGACAAAATTTCCGTAGCACCAACTCTTTAAAATCTTCCCACGCTAACTGATACATGGGCTCCCTCCCTTTTGACATAATAAGAGTGTTCCACCACTCTAACGCTTCACCTTTAAATATCCGAGAAGTATACTGAATCTTCTCCTTCTCAGTACACTTGCTGATTATCAAGATAGATTCCATCTCTTCTAACCATCTTAATACAACAATGGTGCCCTTGTCACCATAGAATTCCTTCAGTCCATAAGTTTTGAAATCTTTAAAAAGACAACCTTTGATCCTAACTTTCTTTTAAAGTTTCGGTTAAAGTTGTCACAAGAATTCGAGTTTTGATCACTTCCATCATCTTGGTGAGTATGGTTAGAGTGAGTTCTAGTATTTATGGTTTTGTTGGTTTGTACAGTCTTGTGGGATAGTCAGGTTTCACTTTTGCGAACTCTATAGTCCTTCATAGCTTGAACCAGCAGGTATATCACTTGCGTTATCATTTCTTGCATTTTAATTATCAGATTCTCGGGAATCTCTTGAGTAGGTTCGGTTCTAGCTCTATTGCTTCTTGCATTAGAAGCTTATTGGTTTTGTGAAGGATTGCTTTGGTTCGACATATGTAATTATAAAGAGTATATTTGAAACCAAAGATTTTTATTTATATACCGGTAGATAGAGTATCTTACAAACCGGGATATTTTACAACAACTAGCATATTATACAAACGACTGTAACTAGTAATCCTAATGATAGAGTGTATTACAAAGATAGACAAAGAAATAAACAATACAAACAGAAACGGACGTGATTCCTAATCTTTCATGTAATCCTTGATGGTCTTCTTCATTTTACTACATTTCTGTAGTAATTTATTTTCATCTTTCTTCTTGTTGTACCCTCGGTAGCAATCTTCTTTCTTAAGTTATTGGTTTCATGCAAGGCTCGATCAAGATGTCCCTCTTGTGATTGTGGCATAACATTCGGGTATCAATATTGCGGTGGTAGATCACGGTATCCAATCATAACGATATCATAGTGATTTCTCGGGTATGGTGGTGGGGGACTCTTCAAATGGTAGATTGTAAAAAGCTTCAGAAGTTGCTTCTTGTTCCCTTATTTCATTGGCTTGTTCCGACATGGTAGGAACAATTCCAGGGTATAGTGAAAACATTGTCGCCCTTGAACATATGGATATTGAGAATTATATCCATGAGTCATAGGTTGCATGGGATGTTGGCAACCAATATTTGGTGGACAATCACATCTTGGAGTATCCTAAATACGAGGGCTTTCTTCCTCAGTACTTATTTGTTCCAAAATTTCTTCTTCGGAATCTTCCTTAGATTCTTCATCTGTACCCATTTCTTCAGCATCTTTGTTTAGATCCACTTGTATATTTATCTTTTCTTGAGGTTGAATCACCCTCATCTTAGGTCTCCTTGATGGACCTGCTATGGAGTTAGTGTTGGAATCTGTAGGATTATAAGTTGGAGTTCCAAAACCAATCTTCGTTGATCGGAATGACGTTGCATACAACTAGATGTGTCTTGTTTCGTTTCAGATTTAGTTGGCTCGTTAACTTGCATTACATTGCAAGGATGATAACCCGGAATATCAGACGGACGAAATTCAGGAGTTGATTGATCACTTGGTATCCGAATTGCCATTTTCTCCGTGCCGGGAAAGTAGATGGGTTGACTTCCAAATGGAACCACGGGTATGATTGGACGATCTTGACTAAATAAATCAATGTAGCAATCCTCACTTTTGTCTCCGTTAGGAATCGCCGGTTCCAGGAAGTTTTCCTTCCTTCGTTCCTTAGCAAAGGTATCCATATACTTTTTGAGAGACATCTATTTTGAAATTTAGAACGATGAGGGATAGGAAAGAATACACGTATAACTAGCCAAATTGCCAGCAAATACTACCACATATGAGAGGTTCCAAAGACATGTATAACTAGCCCAATTGCAGCAGATACTAAAGTTTTAGGGATACATTATCCCATGAAAACTTTGATTTCTGGGTAAATGACTCAACTAAAGAGTTTTAAAATTATGAGCGTATTCACCTTTGTTTTGATCAGTGCTTTCACTAATTTTGTTTTGTAGTTACCTCGGACCTATAGTACGAGAATAACCAAATAAAAATACTAGATCATTGATCTAGCTATAGACCTTTAATCTATTTCCATATTCATTACCTTGACATTGTTTTCTTTATAAAATATACTTGAACCTTTAGTTCAAGATGTTTATCATTTATTTCTTACGTTTCTTTTTCATTAAGATATATATATATATATATATATATATATATATATATATATATATATATATATATATATAGTTTCTTCTTTTATGAACATTTTATAAAACTTTTATATTCAATATTTATCTATATCCTCTTCTTATAAAAAACATCTTTCACTTATTATTTCGTCAAGGTATAGATTATACCCTTCAATAGGGTCTAAGTTATATATACTAATAAAATAGCAGGGCATCACTTCTACATGTCGTTGTTATTGAGGGAAAGAAACTTTTACACCTTGCACGTATTTCAAGACACAAACGTCAGAGTAGTGGCACACACTTCAAGGGTAGGTGTGTGTTATTTGAGGTGTGATGGAATGACTGGAGCATCACCCATGGCTGCCTATTCCTGCCCATTCGCGTCTCGCGAAGAACTATTAAACCGGAATTGATATCTTTTTTTCTTCGCAACGCGTAAAGCACTTGTTCGCGTCGCGCGAAGTAGACCAATAGGTCTGATGATTTGTGTCACACCCCAACCTAAGGCAAAAATGCCGGGGCACGAACTGATTGTTTACATTTCACAAGGAACTATCATACAATTGTAAAGTGACAATTTCTAATTAATTATTTTAACTAAAACAATTTACATTTAAGTACATCAAGTATAAAGAAATTACAAAACAAATCTAATAATCTTGAATAATATTTAAGTCCTAAAAGACATCTCTACGTGATCTTCATCTTGCTAAACAATCAAACCTAATGACCTGTAAATGCGTACAAAATATATTTTTGTCAACACGAGTTGATTGAGAAAATCACCAGTTTTAATTACAATATAATAATATATAAATAGAAACCGTAAATATGTTATCTGTGAGTATAATCAATCAAACCATTGCATATAAATAATTCAAACAAATAATGATATGTGGGCTAAACTGTTGCAATGCGAATCGGGCGTTAGTTACCATTATTGAGTAATTTAGTTGTCTCTGAAACCATTGTGATTCAATCGAACACCCGCCACTACTACATGATGTGATAATAATGATATATGATGGACCTCTCCGAATGCGATAAACAAACATATAAACAAAATAACAAATAGCAAGTAGTCTTTTAATTGATACACAACACATATAATAACAGTCTGCATTTGATAGTAAAATGTATTAATGAAGTCTGAATGAAGGTATGCATAAGTCCTCTAAATATTGAAAATAAGTAAAATAGGAGAGCTATTACTCACCTGATTAGAAGAACAATACACAAGTGAGGATGTGAGAATGTGAGTACTTAAACGCATTCGGGATTCACCGAAAAAATTCCAAGTTATTTAATATAATGTTATGAGTTATTTATAAACGACATAACGCGTATAATGAATTTGAGATTCTGATGTGATTTGAGTTATGTTTTGTGATTAGAATATTTATTGATCGACCGATGGATTTCAAATGTTATTATCATTGCAAAAACCAATATTATTGTTATAAGTTGTTTGTAGGAACGATTACTTTTATTAATTACAAAATACCATCAAATTATACTTGATAGAATAAATAAATTAAAAAATTTAAATAAATAACTTGATATCAAATATACTTATAATAATAAAATTTAAATAATTAAATATCCAAATTAAATAAAATGATTTGAATAAATATAAATTGAGATATAATATATGAGTAAATATGATATAAATATATAAATATTAAAAATCAAGTAAATAAATGTTTAACTAATTTTAATATATGTGATATTATAGTTTAAATAAATATAGTGTAAAATATACTTATAATCATTTAAAATAAATAATATGTCATTAGACGTAATATCAACAAATAATTTATTTTTAATCCTTTAATAAATTTGACGGTGAGAATGTATTTAACCACTATAAATACCTTTATACATATACATATACATATACATATACATATACATATACATATACATATACATATACATATACATATATATATATGTATATGTATAAAATAAATATACATCCAACGATTTTGTAAAGACGTTCCATGGCTAAAAACATTAACAAGTGTCGGTTAATAATATAACGTTTATTAAATTTTTTATATCAATAAAAGTGAATTATAAACCATGTAAATACTTTAACCATTTAAATATAAAATAACAAAAAAAAAACTATGCTGTCCAGGGCTTGAACCTGCACCCCTAGCCGGCACAACACATGAACACACACACCCCAGTCCAGCAGAGCTGGGGTGTCGGTTGTTAAGCAAACATAAACAAATTATGAAATACAGAACACCGGATTTCCACTTAATCCTAAGAACCCTAAAAAACTGAAATTGGTAATTTGTTAATCGTTTTCTTAATTAATGTTAGGGCTTTTGATTAAGGGTTTACGAAGAAACAAAATCATATAAAGATTACCTGAAATCGTTACGAATTGATGTTTTACTAGAATGAAGGACAAATGGCCTGTATATGATCTGAACGCGATTCCCTTAGATTGTTACATTGAAACTAATTGAGTGATTTAGGTCGCCGGATCACGGGGATGATGTATATAAGATTGATTGTATTATGATTATCTCTTAATGGTTTAGCCCTATATTGATAAAGATCGATTTGTTAATATATCAATTCGTATATTATTGATCAATTTCCAAATCAAAACGCCGGTGAGAATTCGTATAGGTAACAACAATGATTTTCTATGATCAATTCCAAATTTAGAACGAGGATTATGGATCAAGAAAACTAACGGGTTACGAATTGGGTTTAGGATACGGGTTTGGTTAAAGGATAAGGGTTTGGTTTAAAAGTTATATTATATTCTTCCGAAAAAGTTGCAGCTTGGTCCTTGTACTTTATATGTGGATACAAAAATGAGTTAAAACTATGTTTAGGGTGAAAAATGTATATAAATGAAAGTTACTTATATACATTAAATAAATATAATAAATAAGTAATAATAAAATAATAATAACGCGATAGACGCGATATTTTATTGATAAAAATTACCTGAAAACGAAAACGGGTCGGGTATTGGTATTTAATATATTATATGAAAACCCGAGTTGTTACAGTTTGACATGTAGACTTGCCACATGTCACCACATGGTGACACGTGTCAAAATGTGTCAGGGTAAGAGTAAACTTCGCGTCGCGCGAAGGGTCAAATTTATAAAATTTCACATTTTAGTCCCTCGATTTCGGATAACTTGTCACGTCTTGGTCTTGCTTCCATTTTCCAAAAAAAATAAGGTGTCTCTCAAGCGGCTCACGGCGATGTGAGCGTGTGAAGAGCAAATTGCGCCATCAAAGCCCCACATTGCGTCCATCGCCCTTCGCCCGAGCCGGTGTTCTTCGCCCGAGCTCGTGCCCATGCACTTTTGGTTCTTCGTACCCTTTCCTAGGACCAATGGGTGCATGATAGATATAAAAGAATTTTTCATAATTTACATGTGGGATTAATTTAAATTTCCTATTTATACTCATGTGAAAGATTGCCATTTTCTTCCTTCTTTTCATGTGAGATGAATTCTTATTTCGTTAACATTGAATGCTTCCAACTTTATAATCTATATTTATCTTATTATTTATTTACCATATATATTATTAAAATATTTTTGGGTCTTTCTACTTTCAAAGTTCACATCTTTAACCCAAAATAATTATGGTATTTTTCGAGATGTTACAGTGAGTTTCACAAGTTTAAACGAAATCAGCCATGCGTGTCCATATTAATCCTAATATGTCTATGTGTTGCAATTATACCAAGACACAGGTAAACCATTGTCACGCTTTTTCCCACGTGGCCTCCATTGCCTACTATAACACGTGTGTATGAATATATGGTCATTCGCAATTGTAGTGTGTCTTCGCATTCGTGTCGCCAATCGAATTGGGTTTGTCAAACCAATAGTACTATTCACATGTCACTGGCTTATAGTTAATCACTCGTATTTGTGGGGACTTTCAAGTGTTAGCACTTAGATAATTCACATCGTAATGCGTTTCCATATATGTATATATATATATATATATATATATATATATATATATATATATGGGAAAGGATCAAGAAAGAACTCCTCTTTAGAGAAAGAACTAGAGAACTAATAATGAAATATTTTTAATTTAATTAAAAAATATATTTTTAATTTTTTTTTTCTTTCATCCTTCTTATATGTTGTTATTCTTCACCACAAAAAAATATAAAAATTTAAAAAAATAAAAAAAAGACTAGTTGTAATGCATATATGCAATACATCGACTTTTTCATAATGCATATGTGCACTAGTGTGTATTTTTATATGTGCAATAGTGTTGATTAGCATATATGCAATTATTTGTATTTATTTGTGCAATATGTTATATTATATACAAAAACAAAAAAAATCGATGTAGTGCATATGTGCATTAGTGTTGTATTACATATATGTGATAGTGTGTATTGCATACAATTATTAGTGTTGTATTCGCATATATTCAATAGTGTGTATTGTATAATGTAATTGTGTTGTATTATATGCAATAAAACACTATTGTATATATGCAATAGGCATTAGTGCACATATTCACTACACCGACAAGGTTTTTTTTAGTAACAATATTATCTTATTAGAAGGAGGAAATAAATAAAATCTCAAAATATTTTTTTTTAAAAATAGTTAAAACTAATTCTCTACTAGTTCTCTAGTTCTCTCTTTAAGAGGAGTTCTCTCTAGATCTCACCGATATATATATATATATATATATATATATATATATATAAACATGTATTTCACCACAAATGTTCGTAAAATAGTTTGAAAAGAGGGGTCATGAAAGTCACATTATTGTGATAGTGTCAGCAATACACTTCTATAGCTAGTATGTATCGAATATAGTCTGATTCCTATAATCGACATTGTATTGTTAATACTCATATAGCCTTTAAATGGAATTGGGCTGTATACCTAGTCCGAGTATAGCTATTTCATATGTTAGTAGTCTTAGATTGTGATGTTGTACGATGTATAATATTCAAAATTAGTTTTGACTTACTTTCACCATTTTACGTGTCTGACCAAGTAGGTCGTTTCGAAAATAGATAAGATCACACAAACTTGTGTAAACGTACTATTCGATAAAATAAATTAAACTATAAAATAAATTCAGGGTTTAGATGTTTGGATTCGCGACATGTTTTGTTTCTGTTTTTAAACAAACTGGGTTTTAAAAAACATGCACAATTCAGACGAATTGTCCAAGATTCTTGTAACGTCCTGTTTTTCTAGTTTCGGTTAATAAATGAAAATACGAGTTATTATAAGTCGGGCTAGTGTTGGGTAAATGGATATGGGTTATGGACTTGGGTTATGAAAGAAAGAAGGAAAGACCATGGGCTTAAGCCCATGATTAATAAATATATATACCTTTAATCACCCATTTAATTTCATTTCACACATATTCCATACACCATCAAAACACACACTTAAGCTCTCTCTCTAGTCTCTCTCTCTCTCTAGCCGAATATAGAAGAGGAATCGATCCCGACCTAAGGTAATGATAGTATGATGTTAAACACGTTAGTTATGGTCACGAAACGATGAGCCGACACCGTTAAACCGTTTAAGTCACGAGATCCAGATGGAATCGGGTATCAACCGAACCAAATATGAGCTTAGGGATCACCCTAGCTCAGATCTGGATCGAAGGGGACAAAAAACGTTGAAAACGGTGGTGAAATAAGCGAGATCTCGCTTTTCCGGCGAGATCCCGGTTTTCCGGCAGAGGCGGCGCCGGAAAAACGTGTAGAGGTTCAGAGAATGTTTCTGACATTCTCTGACCTAACCCTAATTCTTTAACGGAAAGTTAACAAACTAGGGGTGATTCGTCATGTAATTCGTTAATGAAATCTTAACGAACCAGCCTAAGTTCGTGTCCCAGTTCGCTATGGAAAAGGATAACGAATTACCCCCGATTCGCTATGATCGTTCGTTAAAGAGAGAACGAATTAGAAAGTCCAATTCGTTACCTGGACTGATTCATTATATGGACTGATTCGCTACCTGAACTGATTTGTTAAATAACCAGTTCGTCAAAGGGTTCAATTCGCTATGAGAACTAATTCGTTATGATAACCCAATTCGTTAAGAGCAGTGTAATGAACTAGAAGTTTAAAGAAATTACATAATGGTCCCTGTACTTAGAAAAAGAATGATTTAATTACAAAGAAGCCCTTGAACTTTTAAGTTAGCAAATTAATTAGTGATTCAAAAATCTAATGGAAAATGTGATAAGACAGCTCGACCCCAGCCTGGGGCTCTGCCCCTTGGACCCTGCTAGGGGCAGCCTGTGACACTCGTCAATTTCAGGTTAACTCCGTTAATCCGAACTCCGTTAATTCAAACTTAAGATCACACGAACTGTAACGTCTATCTTATTTCATTTAAGTTAGGGTTTTAAATGATGCTTGACAATCACTACACAAGTAGTCTTTCGGAATTTCACCGAAACACACAAGAGTCGACTCAAACCGTTGGTGAGCAAACAATAAATAAATATAAACATGTACTTGGTATAAATACGTGTTATGATTATATGTGACTATGTGCTTGCATGTATAACATTATATTATGGATGATATAGCCTAGTTTATACTAGAATTAAACTAAACCAAACTTGAGGGTGCAAGTTGTAACATGTGATATAATTAATTATTATATAAACAAATTAAAAACACAAACCCTAACTCTTTCCCTCTCTACCTCTCCCCTTGGCGACGACAGCCTCTTCTCCCCCCTTGGTCGGCCGAAACACAACACACACACACACATATAATAATCTTTGCAAGTTTGTTGAAGGTTTAAGGTGATTACTAGGTAACTAAACACTCTCTCTAGCCTATTTCATTGATTTAATTGCATGATTAAGCTTATAAACATAAACCCTAGATGTTAAAACTATTGATTGTTGATAGATTATGAGTCTAGAGGGTTGCATGCATGGTTAATTGTTCATAGATTGATAGTTTGTTGAGTTTTAATTAAAACTGATGCTGGACAGATTCTTAAGCTCATGTTGAAACGACAGTAACTCGATGTTAATTACATTATTTGAAGTGATTGTTGATTCTATTATATACTAGGTCGAGTCTAGATTCTAAAAAGTCCGAGTTTGTAAATTTTGGACGAGTAAAAGTTTGTTTTTAAGATTTTACAAAATTGTAGTGCAAGGCTGATTCGGGAGACCTGCTGTTAGGCTGTTTTGAAATTAGTATATCTCATAAACTACAAGACCAAATGGGTTGGTTCCACTTCTGGAAGTTAATATATTGAGTTAGGAATCTAACCCAATTGGTCTTGCATTAATTGGTTTTGTCATGAATCGGGAATAACCAATAACATTCTGTTACGCATGATAATGATTGCTGTGTGCTTGCTGTGATTATTTAATCATTGTGATAAATCTTAGATGATAAAAATATAATAAAAATATATTTTTGGTAATTTATTTGACATATTAGGATTTATTAAATATAGTAATCTTGTCGAGTGAAAATCTGCATGGACAATTTAGCTGCTGAATTACTTGAACTATCATGAAAAGTCCATAACTGATCGATGTTTGCTATGTTTTGACTAAATTTCCCCTGTGGGGGATATTTGCGAGTAATGAACAATGTTAATACTTGACACTTAAGTACTTGTTCACATGTGTAACTTATCACCAATGTGTTTGTCGAGTCACACTTATTTCACAAACGAAACACGAAACGCATCTCATGCATAAGTTGTATGTGTAGAGTCGAGGGACTCACTAGTAGTTCAATACTTAGAAAATCTCGTTTTTGTTTTTAGAACACTAGTGAGGATTTTCTGTGACGCGTACCTTTCTCGGATCTTTTATTGATTATCTTCGCAAACAGTGAGTTTCACGTCCCCTTTGTACTCTTTTTAAACGCTTTTATTAGGGGGAGATAACATACTCCAACAACGTAGATTTTGTTAGTTACTATATATCACTTGTAAGGCTAAGTGGCAAACAAACCAACCAAAGTCCTTCATAACATCGAACCATTTAATATTTGGATAATAGCGAATCACTGTTGAGTAGTACTACTGAGTTTGACAAACCCCACCCAACTCTAAACTCGACTGTAGGTCGAGTGGGTGTAATATTGGCTAACACATTACCATGGTCGTGGTTGACATGGTGGCAAGGCAATTGATAAACAGTCAGCTTTGGTGTCGAACACTTAGTAATACATGCTTGATAGGTTAGTTACCTATTGATATATAATTGACTTAACATTATCTGGTAAAGCAAAACGCAAACGCAAACGCAAACGTAAACGCAAAACGTAAACGCTAAAAACGCAAACACTTTATTTATTGTATGTCCCCCCGGGGCATCGCTGATCGATACGAGATCCGCACGAGGTCTAGGAGTGCGGAATCCTCCTAGACTCGTTTAATGGTGTAGAAGACGAAGAACACGATTACACATAAACAAACACATGAACAAACACACGAATGGAATAAATGAATCTGCAGATCCTTTATATAATAACCATAACACGTTACATACCGAACATAAACAAAACACGGCCGACCAGAGGTGAGCTCTACCTTGGGCCGTCCCACACGACTCTCCCTCTCTGTTTCTCTCTAGACAATTGAACTGATCACAAAACACTCTAACTTTCTGGATACTAAACCCTAAACAAGACACACATATATATAGACAAACCAACTTCGCGGGCTTGGGCTTGGGCCAGTAGGCGAAGTTGTTCTAACTTCGCCTAAGGCGAAGTTGTTCTAACTTCGCCTATGGCGTCTCCGCTGGTCAGAATTGCATAGCGACGGTCACAAAATGCACCAACAGACTCCCCTTTGACCGTTGCTCTCTATTCTAACATACACCAAAGATCATCTGTTACAAAGCAGGCACCAACAGACTTCCTCTTAACTGATGATCTTCTGTTTGCTCCTTCTTGTAAGACTCGATTGCACTGTGATCTTCAGACTTGAACTTCACATATACATGCAACATCCATCCTGTCTTCAACCAGCCGTGTCTGAAACTGTCTTGTAGCTCCACAAATCTACCAATCACCCGGCGTCTTCCATATCAGATCTCCCTCCAGTGTAAGCTCCTCCGACTATATCATCTCAACCAATCACGTGAAGTTCTTCTAACTTCACCAACACGTGAAGTTCTTCTAACTTCACCAACACGTGAAGTTGGGCTCCCTCCACAACTTCACCAACACGTCGGAATTGTATAGTAAGATAAGGTTCAATCTTCAACTACTCAACATCAAGTGATCAATTTCATCACAAAACCACCTTGCCAGAATCTAACACACATGACCATTAATTAATCCGAAGCATCTTCAATCACCTTGGATAACGATCAAGAACATAAAAAAATTAATTTCCGACTAAATCCATCTTGTTCCAAAATCGTAACAGGGTCCAATTCTCGAACGCCTTGAAAATAACATAAATAATATGCTCTGACCGCAATCCAGTAATGACGAAAACCTTCAGTTCGATTTGACTTTCTTCAGTTGGTCAACCTCGAACAACAACAATTTCTTTGCCCACAAACATCCAAATATGTGTAAATATCCAGTTTCAATCAATATCCCATTCACAACTTCAACTCCATATCCAGAGTTGACCCGTATTTGTTCTCAAGTAAGACCAAGAGATACCAAGTTTCACTCGTTGTCGGAACAACACTTTCGGTCTCACAATAATCGTGTACACCTGGCCATACAGACTAAAACTCCAAACAATTTTTTTTTTAACTTCGCTAAAAGTCAACTTCGCCCAAAAGTCCACTTCGCCTAAAAGTCCACTTCGCCCCTCATTAAATTCGCCTGGCTATAACTTCGCCTAAAAGTCAACTTCGCCCCTCATTAACTTCGCCTGGCT
Organism: Bidens hawaiensis; assembly: GCF_021521415.1. NCBI lineage: Eukaryota > Viridiplantae > Streptophyta > Magnoliopsida > Asterales > Asteraceae > Bidens > Bidens hawaiensis. The sequence continues at coordinate 60,923 of NW_027498598.1, forward strand.
TTAACTTCGCCTGGTTACTAACTTCGCCAAAAACCTAAAATTTTAGCGACAACTTCGCCTGAACCCAATAACTTCGCCTACGGCGGCTGTTCGCCCAAAAACACATCAGAAACGTGCCAGAAACACCAAAACGCAGATCTCGAACCATAGCATAAGAGCCTAAGGCTCTGATACCACTTGTAAGTCCCCCCGGGGCGTCGCTGATCGATACGAGATCCGCACGAGGTCTAGGAGTGCGGAATCCTCCTAGACTCGTTTAATGGTGTAGAAGACGAAGAACACGATTACACATAAACAAACACACGAATGGAATAAACGAATCTGCAGATCCTTTATATAATAACCATAACAAGTTACATACCGAACATAAACAAAACACGGCCAACCCGAGGTGAGCTCTACCTCGGGCCGTCCCACACGACTCTCCCTCTCTGTTTCTCTCTAGACAATTGAACTGGTCACAAAACACTCTAACTTTCTGGATACTAAACCCTAAACAAGACACACATATATATAGATAAACCAACTTCGCCGGCTTGGGCTTGGGCCAGTAGGCGAAGTTGTTCTAACTTCGCCTATGGCTTCTCCGCTGGTCAGAATTGCATAGCGACGGTCACAAAATGCACCAACATTTATATAAACCTGTGAACTCACCAACCCTGTGTTGACACTTTTAGTATGTTATTCTCAGTTAGCCGAGGCGGGGCGCGCGACATAGGAACATGCATTCGCTAAACACCATCGCTTTGAAAACTTCTATTAATTTTTATCTTAATAACTTGGGTTTTTAAGTCGTTATGTGGGGCGCAAACTTTTTGGTTTAAAATTTACGCTTCAGCATTTTATTTAAGACTTAATGTCTTGTTGGTTTGAAAACTTTAAACATGGTGTTTGATTATAACTAATGATTTCGATCCTGTTAGTTCACACCCTCTGACGGTAAAACTCCGTTAGTGGATTTTGAGGGTGTGACACAGCCGCCCCTAGACCCCGCTGCGAGGGGCGCTGCCCCCGGACCCCCGCTCGTTGAGGGTTATAACTAGACTAGAAACGCGATGTGAGTAGTGATAGTTAATTGATACGTGTAATTGTTATACAGTTAGTCAAGCACAGCTAAGGAAAGGAATAACAATTAACGGTGAACGTAAACGAGTTCAGGTGAGTTTCTAGCCCCACTTCCTTGTTATGTTTTCGGGGCTGTGTGCATACTCGATGTGATAGTTAATACACTTACTTTAGGTGATAAGTGTATGCCTTGTATGATTTATGTATGATGATTGATTAACGGTGTGTGAACGATCTTCGGATATTGCATGTGCCGTCAAGTGGTGGTTAAAGGTATGATTGATAGGTGTGATGTATGAATGATGTATGTATGAACATATATTTTGTATGAACAATGTATGTATGATATTTTGATGGTACGTGAACGCTCTTCGCAGATTGCACATATTGTCAAGGAAAGTACGTAAAGGACATGTATGTTATAGTATTACGAATGTAGGGAACCGACCCTATTAATATCGGCGAATGAAGGGAACCGACCCTAATAGTATCGGCGAATGTAGGGAACCGACCCTAATAATATCGGCGAACGTAGGGAACCGATCCTAATAATATCGACGAAGGTTATAGGACGGAATGCTCGTTAAAACGTATATGTGTGATTGATAGTATGTATGTAAGTATAAAAAAGAATGAAAGTACGTATGTAAGTATGTATGTAAGTAAATATGAAGGTATGTACCTTCGGGTGCATATGTTAGTATGTGAATGTATTGTATGTCGTCTGATTAACTAGAACTCACTCAGCGTAGCTGACTTTTAGTATGCACGCAGGTGAGTAGAATGAGGCAACTTGCTTGAGGGGAATCACATGGCATGGATTTGAAGGCACTAGCATCTCAATGAAGTGTTATGTTATAATATTTAAAAGACAATGTTTTATATTTAAACAATTTGAATGCTCGATAAGACAAGGATCTATGGTCATGTAATGTAATGGTTTGAATGTTTTAGTATTACGCAAATATTTTTATTAACTCTGATAGTATGAACTGGGTTTATGAGTAAATCCAACGTCCAAAGTAGGGCACCGGTAACGGGGCCTTACAATTCTATTAAAATGTTCAGTTTTACTAAATTTATCCAAAACTATGATTTTTGTCCACTCTTGTTGTTTTGAATCCCAACAAGTCCATTAATCAGAACGTTACCGATTTTATCAAAAGCTATATTTTTTTAAGTTTCAAATTAGCACGACTTTTGATCTGAATAAAATTAAATCACAAAAATTTATACATTATGTAGAATTTTATAAAAATGTTTTCAGAATTATTAAACATCCTTAGTTATTTATTAACCAATAAATTCATCCGTTTTATACCAATAATTCATCCGTTTATACCAAACGATACCCGAAAAATCCGTTTATTTTTTTGAATGGTCAAAATAATTTCAAAAATTCCCTCTAAAGTTTATAGAACTTAAGATATCTTTTGGAGAATTAATCAAATCTTAAAAATCGGTTAAACGAGAATCCAGAATCATAGCTAGGGTTCTCCAATGTACCCAAATTTTAGGTATGATCTTATAATTATTTCCCTGAGTTTTACACAAAATTTTTAAAATTTTCAAGCTGTTTTGCTATTTTTCTTAATAAATCATGCATAAATAGTTATAAAATCACCAAATATTCTCTGTTTTTCAAAAAATTATCAAATTTGGACACGGACTTACTCGTATAATCCCTGATGTCTCTGAAAATTATCATTATCTAACCATATGAACGTCACAAAATAAGCCCAAACAGCCCCTACACGAGTGTTTCGGTTAATACCTTTACGTTTTCCGGTTGATTAAGCCCTTTTCTCGTGTTTCCGGGTTCTTGGTTAGCTAGTTAGTATATTTGCCGATCATGTAACATCAATAATCAAGCCTTGAAACATATGTTTTCAGTTATGGTTCTAAATCAAGTTTTTAATCCGTAAAAATGCGATTTAAACCTTCTAATTCGAATTGTTCACCAAAAAAGTGAATGATACAGATTTGTGCCCATGTTTAGCATCAAAACCTATTTTTGAGGGTTTTTCATGGTTAAACATGATTTTTCTTAATTAAAACTTAATCTTTATGTTTAAAACAAGTTAAAAACAATTCAAAACAAGTGTTTACCTTAATTTCTTGGCTGGGTTTTTTTGGAGAAAGAGAGTAGAACACAAGATAAACTTATGACAAAATTGAACTTGGGGCATTGGGATAGCTTATTAAGGAAGGAAATCAAAGGGGTGGGCTCCCCTTGAAAGATATTTTCTAGCCCCTCTTTTTTACATTCCTTTCCTCGTTTTTCATGCGGGTACGATCTCTTTCGGGCCCAATTTAAATGTAGGTTTGGTTATTTGTAAGAAAAATAGTTCGGGTGTGATAATGTAACAACTCAGTTTTTAACTTATTATTTTATTAATCATGACCCGACCCGTTTCGATGTTCGGAAAAATGTTACCAATAAAAGTTATCGTGTTTATCGAGTAATTATTATTTTTTTCCTAATTATTTATTATATTTACTTATTTTATATAAATTAACTTCCAAGATATTATAACTTTTACCCTAAAACTAAACCTTTACCCTTTTGTGTTTCCTTATTCATAATCAAAGGACTAATGGTCAATTTCTATATATTTAAATCACCTAACCCGTTTACCCATTATCCAAGCCAAAACCCGAGACCCAATTAATGAACACATATACCCAGTATCATAACTTGGAACTCAATTCTTGTCGTCTACTTGGTAATTGAATCAAGGATCATGCTAATCATTCCGTTTATGGCCTACCGACACTAGTAATTTGTAAATCGATCAAAATTGATATGTATTGCTTAAATTAATGAGCCGACACAAACTGTTAACTAATATACATGTAAACGACCACCATAATTCAATTAATCTGACATAAACCATTCTTATACCAACGCCAGCAAATCCCCTATAAGTAATTGTGTTTTCAGAGGGTGTTTATATATGTTCTTGATCATGTCCAGGCCGTCAGTAATGCAAGCAATTAACCATCGTAAAGTCAGTGTATAAGGTATCTAATTACATGTTTTAACCCTATGGTTAATTAAACCTATTTAAATGGGTTTAATCGATTGCATTCTCTAGGGTTTCATAATTTTCTTCATGTTTGAATTACTGGTTATAAATTTTAGTTTCTGTCTACAAACCATCTAACACCCTAGCACAGTTGGCTAGGGTGTGGGCGTGTATTTGGCTAGGTGGGCTGGGGCGCAGGTTCGAGCCTTGCCCCAGCCGTCTGAGATCTATTTTTTAAAAACTATTATAGTAATAACATAAATATGTTATTAAATAATTTAATATATATTATAAATATCATAACTTAATAATTAATTGTTAGTACACAGTTTTGGTCGTCTCGAGTCTTTGTAATCATTTGTAAATTATTATTATTATTATTATTATTATTATTATTATTATTATTATTATTATTATTATTATTATTATTATAATGTAAGGGTATTTTGGTAGTTACCATGCCGTTTGCTAAGTTATGTATGCTCATTCATTAAGCATGTTCAACGAATGAGAGTTTAAGTTATTATATGTGTCCATTCGTTAGGGATGTTTAATGAATGGAACTTAATCGTTATTGTTATGTACCCATTCATCATGGAATGTTGACGAATGGGATATAGCGAATGAGTCATTCACTGTACCATTATGTTACTTATTGTATTGAAAACGAATGAAGGTCATTCGTTACGGCATGTGTAACAAATGACATTCGTCTTCTATAAATAGGCTGTTTAAGCCTAAGTAATTTAACAAGTGTCTTTAAAGTATTTCTCTCTAGCGATTACTCTACCAAATTGTTTACTTGCACACTTCGTTCTATAATCTATTACTCACATACACATATCATATAACTTGATCCGATTGATTAATCACTATGAATTGATCAAACAAATTATTGCTCTAAATAGTGTATTCTCAAGTGGAATAAGAGAGACAAGAGGTTAGATTGTGTATGTGTTAGGGTAATTTGTGATGAAATGATTAGATAATTCATTGATTGATTGTTAATTTTAGTTCCGAGATTGATTTTATAGATTTTAGCTAAATTAGCATGTTGAGATATTAATTAGAGGCTGAATTGGTTGGGATTGGATTCGGAATTGGTATAGTGATCTTCGTGATTGTTGAATGGTGTTATTGTGGTGATTTGGAATGGATTTGGATTGAATTTGTGTGAATTGAAAACAGAGGTTTCTGTTTGTACAGATTTTAGATTTCGGACTAGTCTTGAATTGAAATTGAATGTTTGGATTAGTTTAGGTTTGTTCGCGAGATTGTGATGAATGTTTTAAGTGGTTATTTGTGCGATTTGGTTGAGATTTGAGTGTATAATCCATAAGTTTGTGATTGTTTGAATCACGGTTTGGATCTGGAAAATTACCAGATCTGGAAAAATACTTTTAAGATTTGAAGATTCATATAACTATTCGTTATGTTGAATATATTCATTCGTTATCCACTTGATAATTATTCGTTATCAGAGTATAACTGATTTGTGTCACTTGTTGAAGTTGTTACAACAGAATAACATCCTTATTCGGTATTGTAGCTCATTCGCCGTTAGCTATTCGTCACAGAAACTCATCCATTAACAATCATTCGTCACTAAAACCCCATTGGTTCCAAGTTCATTCGTTACATAAACGTCATACATTTTGTTACTACATTCGTCATCCATTCGTCAAATTTATTCGACTGTTGATTCATCATCACTGGATCTACATTCGTTAAAGTTATTCGTTATCATCATTCGTGTAGACTGGCTGTCATTTATCACCTCCTTTGTTACTTCATTCATCATTCTAATACGTTAACCTATTTATTCGTCATACTATTCATCTTTCAATTAGCTATTGTTCATCATTCTTTACAAACTATCCATTTGTTACAACTATTCGCTACAGATATTTAAGCCTTTAAGTATCAGGTTTGGACATTTCTTAAGTTTGATATGACTGGGTATTACGAACTGGCATCTCCAAACGTGTTAATGCAACAAATGTTACATCTCGATGCTGAGATCGGGTCACATTCAAAATGTCCACGTTTAATGAAGTTTAGTGATTTTGCAAAATGGGAACCATGATTCAGAGCACATCTAGGGTCTGTACACCCAGCTTGTTCAAGATGTCTTGACGATGTTTATATGGCACTCATGTTTGGTAGTGAAACAACTGGTTTTACTCCAAAGGCTTTTACTCAGTATTCTCAAGAAGAAAAGAAAGCTTTAGATATTGAAACAAATGCATATTCCACGTTAACGATGACATTACCTGACAATATTTTCCATCAAGTGGGAAGTATTAAAACTTGTGCTTCTTTGTTTCAACACATTAAAATGAGAAGTATGGGAAATACTGAGGAGAGTAAAAAGGTTATGTTGAAGTTTCAGTTTAGAAATTCTAACTTATTAAAGGGAGAAACTATTGAGTAGATGCTCACAAGGTTTAGCCATCTAATCACTGAGATGAATAAACTAAAGAGGAAACCTAGTGAAGTTGATAAGATTGATACTGTTAAGAATTCTCTTCCGAGTTCTTATTCAACGTTTCTCATGGTGTTTAAAGAGAATAATTTCTGTAAGAATGAAGATCTTTTGGCAATGGAATTCATGCCAAAATGTGAAGATAGAGAATATGACTTGAAATGTCAAAAGTCTTCAAAGGAAACTCAAGATCCGACATTGTATGGAGGTTCTTTACACTTGAGAAGTTCTACTACTCCGATTAATGCATTTCTTACTCAAACTTCACAAGATGTATCATCTTCCTTCGGTGATCCAAATGTATGTTTCATGGCATCCGACTCAAATGCTAATTCTAGTGGATCAAATGCTAATGTCTTCACTGCACCACCGAATGTAAACATGAAAGAGGCTGAACATAATTTTACCTTTCTTTGTGCATTCATGACTACATATGAAAATTTGGTGGGTAGCAAAATTTCTATGAGTGAATTGACTGGCGAAGACTATGATCAGATTGATCCCGAAGATCTAGAATTAATGGATCTTAAATGGAACATGGCTATGATAGTACGAAAAGTGAAGAAGTTTATGCAACAAACTGCTAAAGATTTACTATCATTAAACAAATAGGTTGGCTTTGACAAACTTTTGGTTAAATGTTATAATTGCCAAAAGTTCGGTCATTTTGCTAAGGAGTGTGATAAGCAAAAGAAAGAATACACTGGACACCGTTCTCAAGATGGAAGTTCTGGAAAAAGTTTTACCGAGGTAAAAGACAAACCTTCCGGGTGAAATTCTTCAAATGTTGCGGGATCACAAGCTATACTCACAGTTGAGGGGATTGGTTGGAATCAATGACTGTTGGGCAATGTCAATCAAGCTAATCTTGCAATGTTTGACCAAGTTGAAAATTTTCAAGATGCCAGTGGAGTGGGATTGACTTAAGGAAGTGAAGTTGAAACTGAGACTTTGATGTTTCTTGCAACATACAACCGACTACTTTTGCATACATGGCAAAAATCGACGATGCAGTGGCGGTAAATCTTATAAGTCGATAGTTGACTTAATTAATGCGCAAAATGATTCATTAGTGAAAGAACTTGCTTCAATCAAGGATACATACAGACAATCACTAGATTCAAAAAAAGATATCTAAGGATAAAATTGAGGGATTGTCTCTAAGTAATCATGATTTGAAAGCAGAACTTTCAGTGGAAATGACCATTAATGAAAAACAATTTCAATAAATTCTCAAACAAAGAACTAAGATAAGCGAGCTTGAAAATGAGAATCTGGAGTTGAAAAGCAAACTAGACAAGTTTAGAAATTAATCCTTATTGTTGAATGAAATTATTGAAGTATTTAGTAAGCAAAAGGGTTCTGAAAATGGTTTAGGATTTGTTGAGATTTCTCCACCATTCCATGATGACTAGTCCCAAAATCCATTTGCGGGAAAAGATGAAGTAGTACCCGTCGTTAATGTGGAGAAACCGAAACAAAGTGACAAAGAAGAATTCGCTGTTAATTCTTCAACTCAAGAACCACATATTCAAATAACCAAAGTCTTTGTTGAGAAAGTCATCATTGAGCTTGTAGTTGAACCAGAAATTGTACACAAGGAATCGAACATTACACGTTCGAATCATATTTTCTGTGAACCCTCATGAATTTGAGAAAGTTGTGTACGGTTCAAGCACATCTAAAATAAAAGAGACTAAACCAACTAAGGTTAAGGCTAAGAAATCAGAAAAACTTAAAGTTTCTGATGCTGATTTGATGCGTTTCATCAATCTAACTCCTTCTAATGTAAACACTGGTAGAGTGTTTAAGTTAAAATTTCTTAGAAAAGTATTCACTAAGAAAGACATTCCACTTAATTTAATCAAACCTGAGATGATCGAAAGTGTCTTTAACAATGAAACCTCAAAGATACAAGATCTTGAGCAAGCATTTGCTAAATCTAAAGTATCAATCACAACATATCCATTGGTTAAAGCCAAACAACTTTTAAAATCTGTTAAGAAAGTTCAATTTGTTATATAGTTTTTATAATTGTCCAAACCTTAATTTTTATATGAAAAATAAACCTGTTACATTTGATGCGTTGAACAAAGTGCATGCTTCTGGTGTTTCTCATCAATTTTCTGTTGCGCCAGTTTCTGTAAAACCACAACTTATGTTTGTTGATATGAGAACATGCTTCTTATTTGGCGAACGTGGACACGTTGTAAGAAACTGTGGAATGAAGAAATCACATAATATTCATCCGTTTATCAAAGAACAGTCCAAACCAGTTCCTTTGGTTAAAGAAATTTTGAAAAGTCCTATGTCTTGTGACGATGAGACTCACATTATGTTTTCTAATGTGAATCCACGCAAGGTGATTCATGTTGATTAATGCAATGTTAATATAGAACCCAAATTTGTTCCTACGGAACCAATTTGTAAAATATGTGAGCACAAATGTAGTTCAAACTGCATACTTGAGATGAAAGTTAAAAAGGCTGTGACTTATTCACAAGTAGCTAAACTGCATCTAGATTCAATCAAAATTAATCCTTCAAGTGAAATTAAAGAGGTTCCCAAGACTAAGGCATGGGCTACCTAATTTAAACTAATCATTTTACCTTTATGTGCAGAGTTTATCCAAGACTATATATGGTGAAAACTGGATTATGGATAGTGGATGATCTGGTCATATTACCGGCAACGTTGACCTACTAACCAATGTAAAGAATATTCAAGGGGGTATGTAGCGTTCGCGGGTAATTATGGGGAAATGATTACAAAGGAAGAAAATGTTCTGAATGGTGGTATTACATTAAAGAAAGGAAATTATTGTGATAAGGTGGATCACAATTTGTTGAGTGTGTCTCAGATTTGTGAAAAGAAGTATACCACTGTATTTACTAACAAGGAGTGCATAATACTCAAACCAGGATATGTCATTCCAGAAGACATGGTTGATATGTGGTCTCCTAGGTCGAATGATATTTATGTACTTAATATGAGTACTAAGGTATCGACTAAGACTTTTGTTGAGACGTGTTTTGTCTCAAAAGCAGCTGAGAAAGACTCGATTATGTGGCATAGGCGTATGGGTCACATTCATGTCATAAAGATGAACTGTTTGATGGCAAACGATTTGGTGGATGGGGTTTCCCAGAAACACTTCAAGCTGATTGATCACTATGGTGCATGCATGAATGGAAGCAGAAGAAGAAGTCGCACCCGTCTAAGTTAATTAATTCCCTTGATAATCCTCTTGAATAACTTCATATAGATTTGTTTGGTCCTGTGAATCATGCGATTATTTATGGGGATTGGTATTGTCTAGTTGTCACTGATGACTATTCGAGGTACTCATGGGTGTTATTTATGAGTTTAAAGATCAGACACCTGTTCTTGTTTAAAATCTAATCCCAAAGATCAAATCACTTTAAAACATAAGGTGAGACGTATTCGGAGTGATAATGGTACGGAGTTCAAGAATACTATATTGAACTTCTTTTGCATTTAAAAAGGAATCCATTGAAAATATAGTGCTTCATATGTACCACAATGGAATGGTGTGGGTGAACGGAAGAATTGAACATTGGTTGAAGCAGCAAGAACTATGCTTGCAGATTTAAAGCTTCCTATCCAATTTTGGAATGAGGCGGTGAACACTACTTGTTACACGCTCAATCATGTTATGACTGTTAAGAATATGGGTAAGACGAGTTACAAGCTTTTAAATAAACGTAAGCCTAATTTAAAATTTTTGGAACCTTTCGGGTGTCCTTGCACGATGTTGAAAAGAGATCTGGGAAAATTCGAAGAAAAGGCTATTGAAGGTTACTTCTTGGGCTATACATCGCCTAAGAAACATGTTTTCAACTTCACTTCGGGTTGTGTTGAGGAATGATATCATGTTGATTGCCAGAGTTACACAACACCTGCTGCTAGCAAGGGTCCTGATTGGATGTTTGATTATGAGAGTTTATTTAATTACTTTACTCCCATAGTTGATCTACCAGATGAAGACTTGGTGCGTGCGTATTTGGAAGATCAATTGTTTTCCACACCAAGGGCTTCGAATTCTAATTATGATAATGTTCCACAAGATGATTATCATGATACGTCTGATTATATTTCCATTTCATCAGATGATGGTCATTTTGTTGATTCTTCTTCAGTACCGTTTCCAGAAGTTCATGAGATTGGTGAATCATCTCATGATGCTGAAGATAATCTCACTAATTTAACTGATAATGTTGTTGTGCCTGAGAATGCGACACTTTGGATTCACACATATCATCCTCAAGACAAAATCATTGGTGACCTTGATGTTGGTGTTCAAACACATCATCAGATTGCTAGTGATACCGAGTCTAATGTATTGTGTGCGTATGCCGATATGCATTCGTAGGGAACCGAAGAGTGTTCGTACGGCTCTTATAGATTCATCTTGGATAGAAGCTATGAAAGAAGAGTTGTAGCAGTTCAATCAACTGGGTGTTTGGGATCTCACTGATAAACCTGATAGAGTTAAAAAGCCTATTCAGACCAAATGGGTATTTAAATGTAAGAAGAATGTTCGTGGGGTCATCATCAGAAATAAAGCGTGTTTGGTCATGCAAGGATTTCATTAGCAAGAAGGCGTAGACTGCACAGAAGTATATGCTCATTTTGCAAGACTGGAAGCTATACGTATATTTTTGGGCTATGCAACTTTCAAGAATATTAAAGTTTATCAAATAAATGTCAAGAGTGTGTTTCTCAATGGGGAACTTAATGAAGAGGTGTTCAAGAAACAGTCTCCTGGTTTTGAAGATTTGGACTATCCTGACCATGTTTATCAATTAAACAAGGCTCTTTAAGGTCTCCACCAAGCCCTGAGAGCTTGGTATCGCACGCTAGCTGACAATCTGACAGATAGTGGTTTCAAACGAGGGACTGTGGATTGTACTCTTTTCTACAAGACTGTAGGAAAAGATTTGCTCCTTGCCCAGATATATTTCGATGAAATCATATTTGGTTCAACAAACGACAAGCTGTGTAAGGATTTTGAGAAGTCAATGCAGACGAAATTCGAGATGAGCTCAATGGGGGAGATGAATTTCTTCTAGGGTTGCAAGTTCATCAGTATGACGCTGGAATTTTCATACATCAGACGAAATATGTGAACGACGTCTTGATCCAATTTAAGATAACAGCCAGAAAAATCCCTTTGACGCCTTTACCCGTGGGTCACAATTTGTCTCCGGACGAATTGGAGGATACCGTTGATCCTACCCTATACCAAGCTATTATAGGTTCTTTAATGTATCTTACTGCTTATCAACCTGATATCATGTTTGTTGTTTGTTTATGTGCCAGGTACCAATCGAGTCCTCGAGTGACTCACCTGATGGCGGTCAAACGTGTACTTCACTATCTGAGAGGTAATCCAGACACCGGGTTATTGTATCCCAAGGATGATAGCTTTGATTTCACCGCGTGTTCCGATTAGGACTACGGGAGTTGCAAAATCAACTTCAAGTCAACTACGGTGGGTTGACAATTTCTTGGAAGCCGACTTGTTTCCTGACAGTGTAAGAAGCAGACAACGGTATCCACTTCAACCGTAGAAGCAGAGTATGTGGCAGCCTTGAGTTGCTGTTCACAGGTTCTTTGGATCCAGCAACACTTGCGGGATTACGTTTTGAAGTTTCTTACTACTCCCATATTTATTGATAACTCAGCTGCTATTTGTATCACGAAGAACCCTGTGCACCACTCTAAGATGAAGCCTATCGAAATTCGATATCATTTTATCCGTGATTGTTTTGAAAAATATATTAATCAATCTGGAGAAGGTGCACACGGATTTTCATAAAGTTGATCTATTTACCAAAACCTTTGATAAAACTCGCTTTAACTTTTTGCTTGGTTTAAACAGATCGAAAACTCTTGCTGATATCCTTAAGCTCGGATAATCAACTTTAGTTTGTATATTTTTTATTTTAATTTGGTTATTTTATTGTTTTGTTTTTTGGTGGATAAAATGTGAAAAATACAAAAATATTGTGAATTCTGTTTGTATAGGGAAAAACCAAAAACATTCAAATATTTCAAAAATACAAAAATATTAAAATATTGCTACTCAAAAATGAGTTTTGGAGCAAAAAGAGAAGAAAGAAATAAGCTTAAAAGACTGTGTGTTTAGCTGTATTGGTGTATTGTTAGGTCTTAAACAAACCGTTAAAATAAAGTACGTGATATAAACATAAGAATTGCTAATTTGAAAGAGGTGTTAGTCTCTTGCAAAAGTCTCGGTAATGATCGAAGAAATGTAATAGCTTGTCATACTCAATCCTTATGTATGTTTGATCACAAAAAACAAAAGGTCTAAATTTAAATAAAATGCATCTAGTTTATGGTTAACTCTTCAATGGTGTATGGTTTTATGACCTCAAATCCTGTATTGATGGGATGCATCCGGTTTCTGGACACTATGAGTCTTTATGTGGTTTATTATCAAGATATTCATAATCTAAATATTTAAAAATCTTTAGAGAAAACCCTGAGTCAATAAACTTGATCACTGTTGTACTTATTACAAACTCATTACTAACTTGATCAAAATCCGTTGTCATTCATACAATGTTACTTCCTTGTGTGCGTCTTAATACCAGTAAGAAACGGACCCCAAGGGATACAATGTCTGTAAGCCTACATTGAATGGTCTTACGGATTGATTATTTTAGGGTTAGTTTATGATCTGGGTTTGTCTGGCCTGCTGATTATAAGCTTTTAGTTTCATCTTTTAACCAAGTAACAAACCAGCTCGCATGGCTGGTGTGTGTGATATTAAGTTTCTGGCTGGAGGGAATGGGTTTGAGTCCCTCCGGCAGTGTCTTGATTTTCTTTCTTTTTTTTGTTTTAATTTATTTTATAATATATCAATCTATTTAATCTCCTAAATCATAATAATAATATTGTATATATTATAATATTATAAAATTTGTAATTAATTAGTTTTGTTTTATATAAAACCGACACATAAACTACTTATTTCGGAACCTTGATTAAAACCATATATATATATATGTATATAGGATCCGGGTCATGAGAGAACTTTTTTGAAATTGAGAACTTTGAGAACTATTTTGGACCACAAAAAACCCAAAAATAAAAAAATCATAAAATAAAAAAACACAAAAATGAAAAAAGTAAAAAAACCAAAATTCTTATTTTAACATCCCGGTTTCATTAAAACAAAACTCGGTTTAGCAAATTATATACACATATGTATAATATATACATATATGTACATTTACAAGATTTTTTTATACACATGTGTATAATTTAAGATAAATGATACTGTACATATGTGTATATTACGTAACTAAAGATTAAATAAAATTATACATATGTGTATAATACAACGTTTTTTTTGTTTTTTTTATTTTTTTATTTTTTTTAATGAAACCGGACAGAAATATAAGAATTTTTTTTTTTTTACTTTATTAAATTTTTGTTATTTTTTGTTTTATGATTTTTTAAATATTTTCTTAAAGGTGTTTTTAGTGGTCCAAAATGGTTCTCAAAGTTCTCAATTTGCAAAGGGTTTTCTTAGAATTCTTACCCTATGTATGTATGTATATGTATATATTTATACATATGTATATACATATATGCATTTAAAATAGTTATGAACAATTATAAAAGTTTTAATTTATAAAAAGGGTTTCAATTTAGATTGTACATTTAAGATTTATCACGTTATGTAACATTTTTAAAAATATATAAATTCAAGTATTTTATAAAAGGTTATATTTATTCAAATATTATTATTTATTATTTATCCTTTATTATTTACGATATTTACTTATAATGACCTTTACTAATTGTGAACATATACAATACATTGAAGGTATTTTAGTTTAAAATAAATATTTTAATACAAATCTCTTTATATAATTTATCAAAAATTATATATATTATTTATTCAAGTATTCTACTTATAATAATTTTATATAATTAAAATATATTGTTTTCTATAAACTCTTGATAAATAAAAGTAATAAAATTGATAATAGGTCTAAGTAATATTTAACCTTCGTAAGGACATACCCGATCGTCAAATTCTGAACCTCTATCTAGTTATAGTTTTTGTTATTCCATCCATATTCATTTCCTCAATTATTGTAATTAGGATTCTCGTCGGTAAATCCCGAAGAGCTTGACTTACCGCTTTCTTACCTGGTCATTTTCTCTTGCTTAATCGCTAAGGTGAGTATCTCGCTCCCCTATTTTACTTGTTTTATCTTTTGGGGACATATGCATAACTAGATACTTTTATATTATACAGTATTCAACCGTAACCTTTTATCCTTGTGTGTATATCAGTTTGCCTAACTTGTTATTTGCTTACTTGCTTTATTTGAGCGTATTTTGGAGAAGTTCCTCACTTATAGTATGATCATACGACTATCTTTGGAAACCAATATCCATTTTTATGGCAACGGTTTAGTCCTTGATTGGTAACCAATGTCCATTTATATGGATTTGGTTGAGCCCTTACTTTATGGTTTGGTTGATTGTATTTGTGCTATGGCTTAACTGTTTATCTCACAGGAACAGTTTGAACTTTTAATTATTATTAATATTATTGTTGTTATTATTATTATTATAGTGTCTTAAATCTATGTCATACTCACACAACCTAGTGTTGACAAACCTATTTGTTTTTTTAACGCATATGCAGGTTATCGTGTGATGTGATTCCCAAGATGTTTGAAGATAATTAGAATTACATGCTAGAGAGAAGAAACAAGAACTTTAATTTATATTTTGTCCTTATATGTTCAATTTATGAAATCATGTGTCACACCCCACTTTAGGGCCTAGGCGTGTGACCAAAAGTTGGTACCTGTTTTGTAAATAAATCAGAGTTGCGGGTTTTATATCAGCGGAAGTCTTTAATAAAATATTATTACTTTGAAAACTTATTAAAAAGTCTGGTTTAAATACCCGTTCAATGTTTACAATACATTTCTTTAGAAAACATAACTCTTTGTGATATTTTGAAATAAAATATCTGAGCCATCAGATAGCATCTAATGACTATAACTCCAATCTTCTATTCCTCCTTGTTTGTCAGTTCTAACCTTTCTTGTTTCCCTGTAACATGGGTGGGAAAAAAAGTCAGCACAAAGCTGGTGAATAACACTGACTCTAAAAATATCTTTTCAATACCTTTTTGAAACCAACAATAATACCTTTGTGACTACTCATTAGGCACCCAACTACATTGGGATCAAATTACCCTAAGTACCATGTATAATTAATTATATACATAATATCATTTCTCTGAACAATCCCGTAGACCTTCAGAGGCACGTTGATGATATGCATGGCCTTGGGGAAATGCCGAGTCACCATGTATGTTTGGATCCAGACACATGTATACTCTTAATAAGAGTGTCCATTTCTTATTATTGTAAACAAAGTTTTAAGGATTCGTAAATCCTATGCAAACATTCTGACTCATTATAAAAGGTTTGGTACGTATTCACCTTGTCTGTTTATAATCAGTTTCTGATACTGATTCCTGTTTTCTGTTCTCTTCTTCTTGTTTTGTTACCTCGGACCTATAGTACGAGAATAACATTTGTATAAATAACTAGATCATCGATCTAGCTTTAGACCTTTAGTCTGTTTTGTATAGCTTTAACCTTGATAAAAGCATTTGGTTATTCAAAACATTTGGACCTTTAGTCCCTTTGTTTGTTTATCATTTACACACGATGTTTCTTCTTCAAGAAGAAACATTACTTTATAATATTATATTTCTTAACAATAAAGAAATACTATTCAATTATATCCCTTGAATAAACTTGCTTACGTTTCTTAATCAAGAATAAACTATATTTTAATTATAACCTTTGCTTAAGAAAAGTTATTTTATTCTTAATCGTAATCAAGGTTCGGGCTATACCCTCAACTATGGTCTAAGCCATTTATAATAATAAATTAATAACTTAGGCAGAACTCCTTACCTCGCACGGTATTCGGAGTTTAGATATTCCTAAGTTTATACGGGCAGCACTTCTACTCTATTTACACGTTTATCGAGGCGTTCTTGATCCACCGTCCTTGGCACGCAAATCGAGGCGATGTTCGGTCGCCGGGTCGTGCATGTACTTCGAGACGGAATATCGGGTTACTTTCGGTTGGCACGAACTTCGAGGAAAACGTCAGGTATTTGGCACGGATTACGAGGTATTATTTGTTAGGTCGGTGGTACGCAAAACGATGTTTGACACGCAAACAGAGGTAGAGAGAGAAAGTAACTTAGAGAGAGAGTAGAAATGTGTGTGTGAGAAATGCCGTGAGCCTCCCTATTTATAGCCAAAATTGGATCCTATCGCGATACGCGATAGGTCATATTTCTCTCGCCATCGCGTAGGGCGATGGCTCCTCTCCTGAGATCACGCCACGTATCGCCATGTGGCCTGACACGTCTGCCACGTGTCATGTCGGGCTGCCACGTGTCACCAGAGTGTGACACGTGTTGATGTGTCATCACGGCCCATCGGGATACGCGATGGCCACTCATCGCGTAGCGCGATGGTTCCCTGAATATTATTTTTCATTTTTAGTCCCTCGTCTTTGATAGCTTGACATTTCTAGGCTAATTCTCATTGTCCAAAAATACTAAGGCGGCTCTTAAAGCGGCTCGCGGCGATGCGAGTGTGCGAAGTGCACCATCAAAGCGCCACATTGCGCCCAACGCCTTTCGCCGTCGCCTTCGCCTCCGCCATCGCCATCGCCATCGCCCGAGCCTGAGCCCGTGCGCGTACGCGTCGGGTGCTACGCAACCTCCGCTAGGACCACTTGGTGTATGATATTCATAAAAGAATATAACTATGGAAATTCTATCTCTTTTAAAGAGCTTCCATTTCTTTACCACTTTCAATGTGGCATGAATTCCATTTCCCTTATTTATACCTTAGTGGAATGCTTCCACTTTCTTACATCTTCCAATGTGGGATGGAGTTTTATTATTTTCCTTTATGTAAGTAAACTAAACTTAGGAAATATTTTTATTTCCTTATTTTTCTTATAATTCCTTATTTAATATTTTCTCATTAATTTATCTTGAGATTATTTTTGATCCCTCAACTTTCCTAAGTTGTCATATTTTGATCGAAATATTGGGGATGTTACATCCTCCCCACCTTAGAATGAGTCTCATCCTCGAGATTCGTTGTGTTAAAATTGAATGGTTCTTGCTTTATGATTGTTGATTAGATTCTATCTAATCTTGTCCTTGTTGTTATAATCTGTATGTAGAATGACTAGGGTCTTTATTTTGTTGCTAACTTACATCCTTGAATGATGTAACCAGTCTATAATTCAGAATATCACTAGTAAATATAAATTGATAAACACAGTGATCAGTTGTGTTTAACTATTTATCTTACTGTTTTGTATTCTAAACATTTACCGATGTTAACTACATTGTTGTTTTGATTCAATCTGTCGAATCTATTCCACTAAGTTGTTGTTTAGATTCAGTCTATCGAATCCATTCTATCCTTGATCTTGATCAATGATGTTCACTATATTTTGACAGTAAACCTGTACTTTGACTTTAATCATTTGCTATACTTAGCAATTGTATTTTCTTGAATATCTTCGAGTTCTTTTTTTTTGACTTTTTGATTAACATTTCTAGGTAATATAATATTCCATCATTCGTATTTCTTTGAGCGAATTCTTTTCGATAATGTCCTTGCATATTTAAATATTTTCTAACGTTTGGTATATCATCTTCCTAGATGATAAATTTTTTTCAACGTCTTCCTTGTTCTAAGTTTCAGATGAACTTTTCAATATTTGAACCTCTTGATTGTTCTCTAGAGGTAACGAATATAAGCATTCCTGTGTATTAAGACGATCTATATGCTAATATTTCATTTAATACTTAGGGAATTAAATACCCTTCTTTGATTACAAAACTTCTCGTTTTAACAACGAGTTACAATTAATATACAAAAGTTAGCTAGTCTATCTTGACATTTCTTTGATGTGATCTTGTCCTTCATTAATCTTGACTAGCTTTTCTTTTCGGGCATTCAGTCTTAAAGTGACCCGTTTCTCCACACGTAAAACATACTGCTAACTTCTTACGACATTCATCTATTGTGTGTCCCGCTCTCTTGCAGTATGCACAACTGTTTCTGGCATATTGGATCGTACCATGTCTCTTATTTCTCTTGGTAACCCATATATATAACGAGTTACTTTATTATATTCCGAAGTTACTAGATGTGGAACCAATCGACAGTACTCTAGGAATTTAGTGTTATATTCCCTAAGATTTGTGCCAATAACCTTGTGATTCCATAACTCGATTTGAATTCGATCCATCTCATAAGTTGGGCAAAATTTTTTAATATGAGACCTTTGAATGTTTCCCAACTTTAGTTATACATTGTTTCTCGACCCTTGTTTTGAATTAGGGTGTTCCACCATACAAGAGCTTCTCCCTTGAACATTTGTGAAGAATACTGGATAGCTTCCTCGCCAGTACATTTGCTTATGGTGACGATTGATTCTTGTTCTTCTAGCCATCTCATAGCGGTTATACCATTCGAGTCTCCATGAAATTCTTTAGGATTGTAAACTTTAAAGTTCTTAAAGTTACATCCTTTTTGAATTTTTCGCTTCTTTATTTTCTTGTTCCTTGGGTTATTATTAGCTGTAGAGCTATCACAAGTTTCTTCCTTTCTTGAAGAAACAGATTTACTTCGACTCCTTTGTTAGATTTTGGTTGACTTTGACTTGTAGAAAAGTCCTTCATAGCTTCCTTAATCATCTTTTGAATTTCTTCTTTATATTGGGCGGGAATTTTATTATCTTTATTATTAATGTTTTCTTCGTTTCCCGATTTCTTGGGAGGACTGTTGTGAGAGTTTGCAATTTCTTCTCTTGACATACTACAATAAAATTTTAAAAGATAAGTCCAATATTCGAAGAACTTAAAACATATCTTTTATTCATCTTATTATAGTTACAAGAGTGCATATTATTTTTCACAATTATACTCTCTACATTTACTAAGGTTCTATTTCTTCCAACGGATGATAAATTACTTAATCTTGCTATCTTTCTTGATATTCTCCTTTTTTTTTTCTTCCACTTCCATCTCTTCTATTATTTCTTCCTTTTGATTGCAAACAAGGTAAAGATCTTGAGTTACCGGAAAATATTCTTCTTGGCGAGGATATTTTTCCGGATAATTCATTACTTCTTCCTTTGGCGTCATTGGCTTCTTGGATCTACTTGATCCTGCTCCATATGTGTTTGAAATTATCTGAGCTAGCTGAATGTCAGAATCATATGAATCCGAATCTTCCTCCATTTTTGTTTGACATGTACTTTCATCACTAGATATAGGAATTGGGAGAAAAGACGTTCCCATGAATCCTTTTCCTTTACCAGATCGAAGCTTAACGGATTCTTCGCTAGTTGATGATTGGACATCTGTGAGAGATTTTAAGTTTAAGGATAGGTTGACGCTCCTATCTTATTTGTTATATCTTATCCTTATTTAGTTTTGATTGATTTCTTGATACTTTTCAACTAAGTATCTTGTTTGCTTGAATCAATATTCGTATAATAAGTTTTCAAAACTTATCCTTAATCAAAGCCTAGGTATAATTAAATACCTAATTCGCTAAGATTGCTGGCTCTGATACCAACCTGTCACACCCCACTTTAGGGCTTAGGCGTGTGACCAAAAGTTGGTACCTGTTTTGTAAATAAATCAGAGTTGCTGGTTTTATATCAGCGGAAGTCTTTAATAAAATATTATTACTTTGAAAACTTATTAAAAAGTCGGGTTTGAATACCCGTTCAATGTTTACAATACATTTCTTTAGAAAACATAACTCTTTGTGATATTTTGAAATAAAATATCTGAGCCATCAGATAGCATCTAATGACTATAACTCCAATATTCTATTCCTCCTTGTTTGTCTGTTCTAACCTTTCTTGTTTCCCTGTAACATGGGTGGGAAAATATGTCAGCACAAAGCTGGTGAATAACACTGACTCTAAAAATATCTTTTCAATACCTTTGTGAAACCAACAATAATACCTTTGTGACTACTCATTAGGCACCCAACTACATTGGTATCAAATTACCCTAAGTACCATGTTCAATTAATTATATACACAATATCATTTCTCTGAACAGTCATGTAGACCATAAGAGGCAGGTTGATGATATACATGGTGACTCGGCATTTCCCTGAGGCCATGCATATCATCAACATGCCTCTGAAGGTCTACGGGACTGTTCAGAGAAATGATATTGTGTATATAATTAATTGTACATGGTATTTAGGGTAATTTGATCCCAATGTAGTTGGGTGCCTAATGAGTAATCACAAAGGTATTATTGTTGGTTTCACAAAGGTATTGAAAAGATATTTTTAGAGTCAGCGTTATTCACCAGCTATGTGCTGACGTATTTTCCCACCCATGTTACAGGGAAACAAGAAAGGTTAGAACAGACAAACAAGGAGGAATAGAAGATTAGAGTTATAGTCATTAGATGCTATCTGATGGCTCAGATATTTTATTTCAAAATATCACAAAGAGTTATGTTTTCTAAAGAAATGTATTGTAAACATTGAACGGGTATTTAAACCCGACTTTTTAATAAGTTTTCAAAGTAATAATATTTTATTAAATACTTCCGCTAATATAAAACCCGCAACTCTGATTTATTTACAATACAGGTATCAACTTTTGGTCACACGCCTAGGCCCTAAAGTGGGGTGTGACTTCATGTACTTTGAAATATTTAATTAAATTTAATAGATATGGTCACCTTTAATATTGCATGTTAGTACGTTGAGAGTTGTGAACAATCAGCTCACGCCCCCGCATTTCTGCCTTAGGTTGGGGTGTGACACGAGACACGGTAAAAGTCAAATTAAGCCTAAATCGAGATTAGAGGCTGATAGTTTCTTATAATCTGTGCTTTACTTGAACCTAAATCATATCACAAAAATGTTTGAAAGTTTATTCTAATACTTAAGTGGACAACAACATCAATGAACGATTGAACGCCAGTCATAATAAAGCTGAAATGTAAAACTTCGTTAAAAGGGCGATTTAGTCAATTCGATTCCCTGCTCAACTCAAAAAAATATATATTTCATATTTTCTTAGTTTTAATTGTTTTTAATTCTAAAATATACAAAATCCAAAAATATTTTGTTTTTATTTTAATTTCTGCTTTATTTTCGATTTCCAAGCTAAAGATTACTATTTTTGAAAAAGAAAATACCAAAAAGTTTTCCCTCATTTTATTTAATTCTTTTTAAGTTATTTCTTTTAACTTATGTGTTTCGAACGCAAAGCACGTTAAGGTGTTGCAATTTACCCCGAGTTGTAAAGTTCTTAAGGTAAAGCTCATCGGGATACGAATTTGATGCATTATTTAATTCTTGGAAATTGAAAATGAAATTCTCATTTTAAGTGATTATTTAACTCCTATTCGCTATGATTGGTCATAACGAATAGAATCCATTCGTTTTCATTTTCATTTTTGATAACGAATGTAAGTCATTCGTGTTTTAAACTAGATAACGAATGTACTCATTCGTTGTCCTATTCTCCTCCGCTTACACTGATAATGTATGACCTCACTCTTCATTGATAGTTATAACGAATGATTAACGAATATTTGTTGATTCGTTACAGCTCTTAACCTATGATTGATTCATTAACATTTGTTAACGGATAAGACAACGGATGTGAACCATTCGTTAATTTTGAATTAACGAATGGGTTCATTCGTGTGTCTAGGGTTGTGTGAAAATATGTCATATATAATAAACATTAGGTGAACGAATCGCCCATTCGTTCACATCGATTATCACCCTCACCTAAGAGAACTCTTGAAAAAATTTTCTTAAATTTTCGACCTTTTTTTAAATCAATATTAGTTGATTGATTAAGATACATAAGGTATACACGAATCGAACGCGATGAATCTCGTGGAATTTCGTTAACAATTTCTATGTCAATTGATCGAATATTTAACCGGCTAACTATATCAATCAAATGAACTTGTAACAAATATTTTATAGATTAATTGTTTATTAGGGTGAATAGACGATATGTATATGAGTTTAATGATACACGTTTTCACTGATTCATCGTTGTTTATGGCTTAATTGTAAACTGGGTGCATGTTGACCATTTTTGTTCTTATCAATTTTGAATTTGACAATACTAAGTCAAGATTGGATAGTTATTGGTGCTTGTTCGTTATAATTAACGAATGTTTGGTCATTCGTGTCTAATTTATACGAATGAAAACATTCATTGAAACTCTATAACGAATCAGCTATATTCGTATGATTTTGTAACGAATGACTCTCTCATTCGACTTACAGAATTCACAAATGTCTTTACTCATTCGTTATTCCTTCATGTGTTTTGATAAGACAACGAATCAATCCATTCGTTATAACGAATGAAGCTATTCGTCATAACGAATGAGATAGAGAATGATACGTGATCAGAATGAAATTTTCGTTAAGTATTAAATGAAAATTTGTTGTCTAATTTAACTAAGTTCGGTTTTACTAATCTTCGGGGTTTTATGTTTACAGCAATGGCTAACGAAATCGTTCCTGACGCTCCAGCCCAGCAGCAACAACAAGCACCAGCTGCTCCTGAATTAGTCTAGGATAGGAATCACAATATATATGTGCTTCATACAGGAGAACTTTGCTGATCAAGATGTATTTGGTGATATTATTGCTTTGTTACGCCAATCCCGGATCTACTATGCTATAACCGCTAATGTCCCAGTAAATTTTAGCGTGATCATTCCTTTTTGGGATTCGGCTAAGTATGCAGAGTCACAGAACCACATAGTCGCAGAGATTAACAAGACGACTATAACGACACTCCTGGTATGATACGTCGGGTGTTGAGGTTTAATGATAACATGGACATTCCATGTCAGTTCAATAAAGGGTTGATCTGAGGATTATTTCAGAGCCTATTGTACATAGGAGACCTGGATCGTTCCCAATACAACAAGGCTTACTTATGTGCTCCATACAAGTACTTGTTACACGTTTTGATCCATTGCCTAGGGGTACGGAAGGGTGGCTTTGACGAATGTCATATAGTTCTTCAATCCACGTTTGTTGCTCTTATATTGAACAAACCATTAAATTTCTCCGAGCTCATATTCTACAATCTTAAGGAGAATTGTTTTGTCAAGAATCGACGCAGCAAGTTTTTGATGTATCCACGATTTTCTCAGCTAATTATATAAGAACTAATTCATGATCTTGTAATCAATCCGACATTGAAAGATGAAGTGTTGAAGCTAGAACACATAACTGTTGATACAATGAAAAAAATGAAGACTTAACGCAATCAGGCACCTGCGGATCGTCCTAGGACCAAACGCGCCTGATTGCTCATCTAGTTAATACAGATTATGTATGTCCTTCTAATGACCGTTGGTTTCATGATGACTCGGATCCTGAACGGGAAAAGGGACCATGTGGGAACATAGGTGGTGATGATGATGGAAACGATGGAGACGGTGGAAATGGGGGAAGTGGTAGGCGTACTAAGGTTTAGGCAGCTAGTTCATATGCTGCTCAACGGAAACGCAAGGGAAACAAAAACTGACAAAACAACTGCTTAAGATCGGATTAGACATGGTTCTGGTGTGGAGATAGGTCCACAAATCCCAAGGTCATTTGTGCAACAAAGGCCGATGGTGTCGCTTACTGACAGCACCCCGACAATCACTTTAACGACGACGGCTCCATCAGATCCGATATTTTCTTCGATTCCTCAATCTTTGATGTGTCCATTGCCCACACTTCCCACACCTCCTGTGACATCGATAGTAGCATCTCCTACTACTACAACGATGTCGATACAACCTTCGGCTTTATCTTATATGAGAGTTACTCATCCACAAGGCCAGGTGCAGCTTGTGCCTCCCACATTTCACTCATTTCCACATGCTCAATAGAGAGATACTTTATTGAGTTTGATTCATCTTTACTAGAATTTGATGGCAGCCAACCGTCAAAAACAAGAGCATACGTGGATGAATAAACGGTGGTTGATGAGTTATATATCTTTTGTCAAAAAGAGATGAAAAGCATGCGTGAGATTGTTACAGCTCAGGGGGAGAATATGAAATAGCAAGAGGAACTCATTCTTCAGTTGACTTGTAAAGACGAGGACCCTGATGCTGCTGGGGCAAGTGGCAGTGAGCCAAAACAAGCTCACAGTTCATATGTTGCAGGTACAAGAAGTGGGGCGGGTGCGGGTGATGATCGACAGATGGCTGTTTATCAAGATCCTACTAATTCCACGCCCATCGAGTCGATCAAAGCCAACATCATATTATATATGGATTATGATGTTGGAATTTTGATGAGTACCTCTAATGCTGATGAGATCCAGGAGGGTGAGTTCGTTGATCATCCCCTGTCTCATGATCAAATTTCTCTGTTGTTGGGGTTAAATGATGAAGAAATCGACTCACCGAAGGGTAAGGAAGATGTTTAGGTATCTAACGATGAGGAAGTCCATCTTGATACAAGTATTCCACATGGGAATACGTCGTTTATTTATGAGGACGAGGAGGTTGAGATCGAGGATGTGATGGCAGAGGAGTACCCTGATCTTTATACACGTTCAAATGTTGATCAGGGTGTTTCTTTATTTACTGAAGAACATGTCAAGGCTGCCGAAGATCACCTTGAAAAGACAACTAAGAAGAAGGATAAAGTATCAGGGGTCGAGTTCGTTGGATCCTGATGCTGAGGGATGGTTTGGGGATCAATCAAAACCCTAACTTCGAAGATCATTGAAGCTTATAGATATGTTGATCAAGAGCACAAGTTGGATGTCATTGCACATTCCAAAGAAAATTAGAAGACTACTTTCAAGGCCGTGCAAACCGTCAAAGGTGACATCGTCTCTTGGTTATAAGACTTGGAGTTGCGGGTATGTATTATAAAGTGGGAGAACGGTGTTCAGTAGTTTCAGTATATTACTGACGTTCTCTCACTACCGAGGTGGGATGTGCGGACCCTCACCAATCGTCCTTTCATTAACCGTGGTGTAAATCAATTAGCAGGATGGTTACACCAACATCTGCTCTTTGAGGTAAACCACGGGTTTGAATTTTTAAAACTGCAGGTGCCAACCAGGAAATATATCAATGATATTGATCCTCAAACTGGTTGGAGAAAGCTCGTGCTGAAAGTTAAGCCACCAAAGACGATGAAGCAAGTGTCGGTGAAGACATTTCCGTAGGATATTCACTTGCCATTCAATCGGTGGTATTATAACAACCGTACGGGCGAATCGTGATTGTATTGGGAAAAGGGCTGAAGACTAACTTTATACGAGTCATAGATCATGTGTGTCTCGTTAATTTATCCGAGACAAACAATTAGGTGTTGTTCAAGAACAAGATCCTTTTTGCAAATCGTGAAGACTATGACCTTGCTATGCAATTCCAATGCGTTATTTGTGTTTGTCACGCGTTTGGGGTTCATAGTTGTGCTGAATGCAAGTGAAAGCGATTCAGGTAATTTAAAGACAAAGAGTACGAGACGAGGGGTGTTTGTTAGTACACGATTTTGGTCGTCTCGAGTCTTTGTAATCGTTTGTAAATTATATTATTATAATGTATGGGTATTTTGGTAATTACCAAGCCATTCGATAAGTTATGTATGCTCATTCATCAAGTATGTTTAACGAATGAGAGTTTAAGTTATTATACGTGTCCATTCGGTAAGCATGTTTAACGAATGGACCTTAATCGTTATAGTTATGTACCCATTCGTCATGGAATTTTGACAAATGGGGTATGGTGAATGAGTCATTCGCTATACCGTTATGTTACCTATTGTAATGAAGATGAAAGAAGGCCATTTGTTATGGCATGTGTAACGAATGGCATTCTTCTTCTATAAATATGTTGTTCAAGCCTAAGTAATTTAAAAAGTGTGTTTAAAGTATTTCTCTATAGCCGTTACTCTGCCAAATTATTTACTTAGACACTTCGTTTTATAATCTATTACTCACATACACATATCAGATAACTAGATCCGTGTAACATCCCGTTTTCTGATTTCGGTTAACAAACGAAATATGAGTTATTATGAGTCGGGCTAGTGTTGGGTAAATGGATATGGGTTATGGATTTGGGTTATGAAAGAAAGAAGGAAAGACCATGGGCTTAAGCTCATGATCAATAAATATATAAACCATAAACACCACTTAATTCCTCATTTGCACATACTCCATACACCATTCAAAACACACACACTTAAGCTCTCTCTCTCTTAGCCGAAATCAAGAAGGAAACCGATCCCGAATCAAGGTAATGATAGTATGATATTGTATGATGTTAAACCCGTTAAACCGTTTAAGTCACGAGATCCGGGTGGAATCGGGTATAAAGCGAACCTATGATGAGCTTAGGGGTCACCCTAGCTCAGATCTGGATCGAACGAGACGAAAAATGGTGAAAAACGAGTTAAACTCGTTTTTCCTGCGAATCTGCGGCTTTCCGGCAGCTTTCCGGCGGCGTCGCCGAAAAGTTACTACGAGGAAAAAAATGTCAGGGAATGTTCTGACATTCCTGACCTAACCCTAGTTCTCTATGGGAACTTAACGAATTGGAAGGTGATTCGTTAGTTGATTCACTTAGGGGAGCACAACGAACTAGCTCTAGTTCGTGTCTGATTCGTTAAGGGAAAAGGGTAACGAATTACCCTTGATTCGTTATGACCAGTTCGTTAAGGGAGATAACGAATTAGTTGGACTAATTCGTTATATGGATTGGTTCGCTATGGAACTGATTCGTTAAGGTGTCCAGTTCGTTAAAGGGTTCAATTCTTTATAAGAACCAGTTCGCTAAGATAACCCAGTTCGTTAAGGACCAAGTAACGAATCAGAAGTTTGATAAATGACAGAATGGTCCTTGAACTTAGAAAAGAATGATTTTAATACAAAGAAGCCCTTGAACTTTTAAGTAGCAAATTAATTAACGATTCAAAATGCTAATGGAAATGTGTAAAGACAGTTAATAGAAATAAATTTTTTCCAGCCAGGGGCTCTGCCCCTTGGACCCTACTAGGGGATGCCGCCACTAGACCCTGCTGCCAGGGGCGCTGCCCCCGGACCCCTGTTCATTGAGGGTTATAATTAGATTAGAAACGTGATATGGGTAGTGATAGTTAATTGATACGTATAATTGTTATACAGTTAGTCGTGCACAGCTAAAGAAGGGAATAGCTATTAATGGTGAACGTAACAGACTTCAGGTGAGTTTCTAGCCCCACTTCCTTGTTATGTTTTTGGGGCTGTGTGCATACTCGATGTGATAGTTAATACACTTACCTTAAGTGGTAAGTGTATGCCTTATATGAATTATGTAAGTTGATTGCTTGACGGTGCATGAACGATCTTCGGGGGGCATGGACCGTCAGGGGGTAGCTAAAGATATGAATGATATATATGGTGTATGATTGATGTTAAATGAAGTATGTATGATGTATGAGTTATATGTGTAAGGTATGTAAATAGTACATGAACGATCTTCGGATATTTCATGTACTGCCAGGTAAAAGTTTGATGATAAATTATTATATATGAATAAGGAATGATGTATGTATGTATGAAACATACAATTATGTATATAGAAATGTATGGTCTGAAGAAAGGGTGACCGGACCCTAATAATATCCGAGGATGGAGGTAACCGGACCCTAATAATATCCGTGGATGCAGGGTACCGGACCCTAATAATATCTGAGGATGAAGGGTGACCGGACCCTAATAATATCCGAGATATGTAGGGCGAATACTCTTTATAACGTAATAATAGCTATGAATGTATATGAATGAATGATGGACATGTTAAGTATGTAATGCGTACCTTCGTGTATGTAAAGTAAGTTATGTGATTAACTAGAACTCACTCAGCGTAGCTGACTTTTAGTATGCACGCTGGCAAATAGGTTGAGGCAGCTCGCATGATTGAAGACACATGGCATGGAATCGAAGATACTGGCATCTCGAAGAAATGTTGTGATGTTTTAAAGACCATGTTTTATGTTTAAATGACTCGGAATGTTTTATAAGACAAGATTTGAAGGTTAGGTAAAATGTTATGGTTGAAGTTTTATATTCCACATAAAGTTTTAATTAACTCTGATATTAAGAACTGGGTTTATGAGTAAATCCAACAACAAAGTAGGGCTACCGGTAACGGGGCCTTACAATCCGATTGATTAATCACTATGAATTGATCAAACAAATTAAAGCTCTACATAGTGTGTTCTCATTAATTTATATTTTGTTAAAACCAATATGTTAACTAGTTGTTTTTCCGAAATCTTTGCTAAAACCACATATTATACATATATTTATATATATAAGAATATATAGGTAGGGTTAATGTAAAAAACAATAATTTTGTGATAATCATAAGAATAGATGTACATCATTGTATCTAGGATCTAGTGGTTGAGATTGGTAGTTTTTAAAAGTTGTATAGTTTCCTATTTACATGTTATAGTGTCGTATTTAGATTATGTACTTTATTTTAAAGTTTTCTCATACTTCTCACAAAATAATTGTTTTTTTATTTGAACCATATGTGTGTGTGTGTGTGTGTATAGGATGGTTCAGTGGAGAAATCATATTAGTGTGAGAAGTGCGAGAAGTTATTTATAACCATTGATTAGATTCATCAATGGCCTATATTGATTATGGCATTTTTGTAATTAATAATTCATTGTTTTAATAGCTTTTTAATTAAAAGGGGTAGTGTAGTAATCTCGTTTTTGGAAGATACGTTGAAATTGTGGAATGTTATCCAGTATTAAGAACTGTTTCTATATTTTCATATTTCCATATTTCAAAAGATACTTGAATTTTGTTTTTACGAAAACTGTGTATTATAGTGTAGGTTAATGTAGGGAATTGTGATACACACGTTTGTTAACAATATTTATGTTTATAAATCATTGTAGGGAAGTTTTGGGAATAGATTTATCAAACATTATTTGTATTTATTGTATGGTATTATAACAGAGTTTGAGTGATGTATGAAAGTGTAGGATAGTTACGATACTAATGTGTGGATCGGTAAACTTGTGTAGGGAATTGTAGGTGAACATATAGTTTATCTGACTACATGTAGTTGTTTCTAAATTTGTGTAGGACATGTAGGGTTCAATAAATTTGCATAGGGCAGTGTAGTGATACATGTAGTTGTTTAAACAAGCTTTTAGACAAACTTGTTTTATCTGACTACATGTAGTTGTGTCTGAATGGTGAATGATGATGACTACTTTTGTATGGCGTTGTAGTGAATTGTTACTATGACTTATGCTAAAATGTTCGTGTGTATAATAATAATAATAGTAATAATAATAATAATAATGCTCAACTTGTATGATCAACTGAAATTTGGAATAATAATTCGATATTATGGTTTACTGAAGTAACTTTTAAAAATAATTTGATTTGGTAATTTGAAATTACCAAATACAATTAATACATACCATATAAAAGAAATTATCAAGTTTATTAATATGCTCCTACATTTAATTAAATGAGAAAAATAAAAAGAAAAAATCTGATTGGTTTAAATTAATTTTTACACTTCCCACACTAATATGACTTCTCACATGAACTTAAACATACAAACACACACACACACACACACACACACACACACATATATATATAAACGAAACCATAAAAATCCTACGTGTCGCGATGTGGTCGCTCCCCCTTTTTTTTGCTTGTTTTTATATGGAGGCTTCTCATGCATTTGATCCGAATTCACTAGTATGGGTCTCATCAAACTCAAATATTTCTTAAACGGGTTATAACATCTCACTAAATTAAAAACTAATCTTACCAAATATTTGATATAAAAATCCTATAAAGTAGGGATATATTAAAAATTAATATATGATTTATTTAAAAAAAGAAATATATTATTTATAATTAACAAACCAATTTTATAGTAAAAAATAAATAAACGGGTCGTGGGTCTCATCAAACCCATATAGATTTTAATCAGGGTTATAACATCTCATTTATTTTTGAAACAATTTATCATCAAACCATAAGTATATTATTAACTTTCATACAATAAAAATATTAAAAATTCAAAAAATAAATAAATATCAGAAACAAATAATACAAACCAACCCCGTAAAGCATTTAAATGGTTAATCTTTGAATAATAAATATTTTAAGAGGATTTTTGTTTATAATATATAATTTAAACTATATAAATACATTATATGTTAAAAATAATTATTGGATAAATAGTTTATAAAACAAATATTCTAATATTGTTACATATTTAAATATTTATAAGATAATGGATTTATTTTATTATTATTATTTAATCTTTATAAAATAAACGTTAAATAAATTGTTTAAACCCTCGTTTTCTCGTCTCAAATATCCTTTAATCTTTATTAGACCATTTATTAACTCGCAGTATTCTTCGATTATTACTACTTAGGGATTTTTCCCATTGGTACATCTCGACATGCGTGACGCATAATATTCGTTTCCTTATCATATTCCAACCTTCGCTAAGGTGAGTATTTCACTCCCCTATTTTACTTTTTTATCTTTTTGGGACATATGCGTAACTTAGATATTTTTATATTATTATTATTATTATTATTATTATTATTATTATTATTATTATTATTATTATTATTATTATCCACATTAGCAACTATTATCCTTGTGTGTATATCATTTTATGTCTAACTTGCTATTTTCTTACTTGCTATATTTTACCGTATTCGGAGAGGTCCATCATTAATAGTATGATCATACAACTTTCGTAGTGGCTGGCGTCCAATTGCATGATAGTGGTTTCACCGACAACTCAATTTTGGTAACCAATGCCCAATTCGCATGGCAACGGTTTAGCCCTATCTTTATTATTTGGTTGAATTGTTTATGTGTTATGGCTCAATTATTTATCTCATAGGAACAGTTTGCATTTTTCTTTATTTATTATATTATATCTCAGTTACTGGTGTTTTACTCACTCAACCTCGTGTTAACAGGATTTATTGAAGAAACATAGGGTTTGCTATGCTAGAGAAGAGATATCAAGATTTAATCTGATTTGAACTATCTACTTTCTTATTTGTTTTAATTATGGATTTATTTGGATTTTGTTTGAATATTTGAATTTAACACATAGATATTGTCATTTTAATTATTGCATGATAGTACTTTGAGAGCTGTGAACAATTAGCTCACGCCCTGAAATTTTCGCCTTAGGTTGGGGAGTGATAGGTAAACAACGCAAATATGAGAGTTTTTTGGGTAAATTTGCATATTAAGAAAAACATACTATTTGGATGTAAAAATACAAAATATTTTTGTAATTTTCTTAAAACATCTTCAATAAGTGTTTAATAAGTATTTTTCGGCTTAACGGAAGATACAACGTTTGTTTTGGTACTATCAATGGCTTTTAATATCATAGTGTATCGTCAAACGGAAATCTTTCCGTTTAATTAGTCTTCCACAATATTATTCCACATACTACGGCTTTAATATTAGTATGTTGGTTTCTATAATACATAAATAACTTATATATTATTCCCCGATAAATCCTACGGTCATAATTAGTATTGTTCGATTAATCGTTTGCTCGTTACATAATAAACAGTTAGTCATTTACTCGATACGTAATAACTAGGGTACACCTTGTTTTGTCATGAATGACACAATCTCCCGCGGTTAAAAAATTTTGTCCCCGAAATTCGATATACTAACAACGCCCATTTAAGGGAAAAGATGTGGGTATTTCTTTTGTAATTCATCCTTTCATTCCCAAGTATATTCGGGTCCTCGTTGTGAGTTCCACCTAACTTTCACAAAAAAAATTTTGTCATGTTGTAACTGTTTGATTTTCACGTCTACTATTTCCACATGTTCCTCCATAAAGTTTAACTTATCATATAGATGTACATCTTTCAGTAGTACTATAGTCGTCTCGTCAATAAGACCCTTTTTCAAGTTTGATCCATGGAAAATATCATGACTAGAACAAAGGTAGTTTCAGTCGATATGCTACGAGACCAATTTTGGAAATAAATTCATGCCCAATGTATCTTGGAGTTAACTTACTGGTCTTACCAAATCTTATAACGCCTTTCCAAAGGATAACGGTTTCTACGAACATCGACATAACTCTTTTGTTGGTCTCGTGCAACTTTCAATTTAAGTTTAATCATATGAATTTTGTCTTTCGTCACCTGAATCAAATCAGATCTTGTAATTTGAGTGTCGCCAGCTTTCGTCCAACAAAGTGGCGATCTAAATTTTCGTCCATATAATGCTTCATATGGTGCCGCTTGTATACTACTATGGTAACTATTATTGTAAGGGAATTCAATAAGTGGAACGTGTTGATCCCAATTCCCTTGAAAGTCTAATACACAAGCGCGAAGCAGATATTCCATTTTCTGGATAGCTCTTTCAGATTTCTCGTCTGTTTGAGGGTGGTAGGTTGTGATCAAATCTATTCGGGTTCCTAAGCTTCTTGTACCGCCTGCCAAAAATGAGAAGTAAAATAGCTATCTCGATCTGAAATAATTGCATCACGTCGAGATACAATTTCCTTAATGTAAATTTGGGCGAGTTTTATCTGTATTGTAGTTGTTATGAATCAGAAGGAAATGCGCATATTTGGTCAGTTGGTCCATGATTACCCATATTCCATTATGTCCTAGGGAGGTTTTAGGAAGGTGCATTATGAAATCCATTGTAATTTGTTCCCACTTTCATTGGAGAATTTCAGGTTGTTGTAACATTCCTGAAGGTTTCTGATATTCAGCCTTAACTCTAGCACAAGTTATACATTTACTAACATACCGGGCCGCCAATAAATTTCTTTAACATCTTTACATAGTTTTTTAGTACCTAGATGAATATAATACTTAGACTTGTGCACCTCCTCCATGATCAAGTCACAGAGATTATGAAGAGTTGGAATCCAGATTCGATTTTTGAAGAAAAATATTTCATCAGTTTTATCTTTCAAAATTTTTCTTGTTCCCATGAAATTCCTCCTTCTCCAAGTGATCTTCTGTTAGGGCTTCACCTTGGGCGATACGAATTTGTTCGGTAAGACTTGTCTAAACGATCCTCTCAAGTGATCGTACTCTCAAGGATTTAGTTCTAACTTTTCGGCTCAAGGCATCGGCTACTATATTAGCTTTTCTTGGATGGTATCAGATTTCACAATCATAATCATTCAACAATTACACCCATCTTCGTTGCCTCATTTTCGGCTCTTTTTGATCAAATATATGTCGCAGGCTTTATGATCCATACAAATGGTACATTTAGTGCCATACAAGTAGTGTATCTAGATCTTAAGTGCAAAAGTAATTGTTCACAATTCTTGGTCATGAGTGGTATAATTCTTTTTATGCACTTTTAGTTGTCGGGAAGCATATGTTATTGCTTTGTTCCTTTACATTAGCACACACCCTATGTCCATTCTGGATGCATCACAATAAACTACAAGATCATATGTCCCTTCTGGAAGACTTAATATTCGAGCTTGGCATAATTTTTTTTAATAGTTGAAAGGCCATTTCTTTTTCTTCTCCCCTAGTCATATTTTCGGTCTTTCTAAGTAGGAGGGTTAAAGATTGGGCAACACTAGAAAAGTTTTCAATGAAACGCCGGTAATATCCAGCTAGTCGCAAAAATTGGTGTATTTCTTTCGGTGACTTAGGTGCCTGCCAATTTTTAATGGCTTCTATCTTCTTGGGGTATACATATCTTGTTGGGCGCGGCTATGTCTATCCATATATATATATATATAGTTCAAAAAAACATACAAACCATCACCAAAATCATAGTCACTCTGATACAACCCCACAACCGGGTTCCTATCTAGTCCAAACACCATCCGGAATAAGAGTCTGACCATTTTAAGTTTAAAACAATCTGCTGTAAGATCAAAATTCAGTCATACATCTCACGTCGCCTCTAGATGCCACTAGATATGTCTATGGAATGATATATCACCTGGTTGGTCAACACCCCTAACCATGTTGGGTCTTCTAAGGGTGGTAGTTCCTGACTGGTGCAGGTATTCCCCACATAGGGTGAGGTACATCATCGATCTGAAGGCGTGAGGTTTCTCCCCTAAGGTAAGTCAACGTGAGTGGGTAAAATGTATGATCTCGTGAATGTACTTACATACGGGCTGTAACAATTCAGGTTTTCTCATTTTTATTTTGTTACCATTACCCGACCCATTTCTTTGATCAGGTTATCCTATCAATAAAATACCACAATTATCGAGCTACTTAATTATTATAATATTATGATTTAATTATTTATTTATTATATATAAAATAACTTTCAATATTGCACAACCCAAAACCAAACTTTAACCTCAAATTAATCCCAACCCTAATCTCCAAGGACCCAAAGGCTAATTACGGTTATTATAATATTCTAACCCGTTAACCCATTGGATATATCCAAATCTGAGACTCAAAATCGTGTTTGTGAGACCCGTTTGATAGATTGCACCACAATTCTCGTCACCAACTTGGAAATTGAATCAATGGTTATGTTAAACATTCCAATTTCGGCCTACTGACACTCGTATTATGTCAAATTGATCAAAACGGATTTGTATTGCTTGATTTACTAGGCGACACAATTCGTTCATTAATATACATCATAACGAACTTCATAATTCAATTAAACCTACGTATACTATCCTCAAACCCTCGCCGTAAAATTCCCTCTTTTCAATTATATTATCATCGTTGTTGGGATCGTGTTCTTGAGTTCGTTTTCGCTAGCCACCGTTTTAACAATTAAACCACATATAACCTCGTAATAGGTATATAATTTTTTGTTTCTACTTCGCGTTTAACCCCTTAACATAAACCCCAAGATCAATTGAACGATTATTAACGGGTTTGATCAATTAAGATTATTAGGATTTATGTAATTTGGGAATTTGTAAATCGTTAATATATAAAGTTTTGTTTCTGTGATATAACCAAGTTAGCCACAAGCCCAGATGGCTGGAGCACCCTTGGTTAAACGTTTGGAGATGGCTAGGGCGCGGGTTCGAGTCCCCCATCCCGTCTTTTTAGCGAATTGTTATATTTTTGGTTTTTATTTGTTAATTAATTAATTAATTAATAATAATAAATGTTAAATAAACTTTATTTTATAAAAACTGACAAGTTTAACGTGTTGTTTTCCCAAAACTAAACTAAAAACCTATGTATATATGTATGTACCTATATATATATATATATATATATATATATATATATATATTCCGCAACTATTCTTTATTAGGTTATCTCGTTAGAGCTTGATCTACCTATATTTCTTATTGAATCTTTATCTTCTTGCTCATTTAAAAAGGTGAGTATTTCATTACCCTATTTTACTCTATTTAATCCTTCGGGGACATATGCGTAGCTTAAATATTTATCTATTATATAGTATTCAGTTGTGACTGTTAATCATTGTGTGTATATCGGTTAAATGCTAAACTTGTTATTTGCTTATTTTCTTAACTGATCGCTTTCGAGTAGATCCATCATAATTAAAGTAATAGTATGATCAAACGACCGTCATAGTAGCCAATGCCCACTTCACAAGGCAACGATTTTACTGACAATTTATTATCTGGCCATTGGTTAAATTGTTTATCTCACATGAATAGTTTTCATTTTCTTATATATTATATTATATCTCAATTAACTGGTGTTTTACTCAGTCCAACTCGTGTTGGCAAACTTATTTGTATTTTATACGCATAGCAGGTCACCGTGTGAACTGATTTATCAAGAATTATTTAAGAACTTAGGATTTGCTATGCTAGAGAAGAGATTATCAAGCCTTAATTAAATTTGAAGTATCTATTATCTTGTCTGCTTTATTTATGAATGATGTAATTTGTTTTATTTGGATTTTGTTGAATATTTAAATTAAATAAATTGATATTGTCATTTTAATTATTGCATGATAGTACCTTGAAAGCTGTGAGCAATCAGCTCCCACCCCGGCATTTCCGCCTTAGGTTGGGGTGCGACAGATTAGTATCAGAGTTGAACATTTAAGATAGGTCATTAGTGGTGTCTTAGTAACATGCTTAGGAGCCCCATACATGCTCCTTGCTTGCCTTTACGTGTTCTACTTAATTGTTTATTGCTTTCTTAGTTAATAATTTATTTTGATTATTATATTATTATCATGCATACACACACAACTCCGAGGCTAGGCCTAAACCTCAAAAATAAATTTTTATTTAATTTAAAAATCAATTAGATTGTCTTTATTTTTGTGAAATTCCTTAAGAATTCCCTAGTGTTGGTTTTACTCCCTCACCTTAGGCCTAGGTTGTGTAAAATGTCTTGTAGTAACTAGAAGGGGGAGAGAACTGTGAGTAGGGCCTTGGAAAACCAGTTCCGAGAACCCAAGGTAAGATGGTACACCTTACCTGGAGGATAACCTCACCACAACACTCGATCTTATAGGCCAAAGTGGGACACAATTGTCATATGGCCGACACCCTAGGTTATCAAACGTAATCGCATTAGTGGTTGAATTCCTTATATTTTTTTAAACCGAATTCACGGTGGTTCGTGGCTAAATTTGATAACTTTTTCGATTATTGTGTTATATTGTTTATAAATGGTTAGTTGGATACCCCGACTATCCATTTCCCAACTTGTTTTTGTGTTTTTGTTGGAGTAATCATATGTGGTGATTCACGAGATGCTCCAACTGCCCAAATTTTTATTTCGTTAGTTTCGTTATTTAGTTGGTACAGTTAAAATGCCATGGAACGCTCATGTGTTGTCCAACTTTATTGTATTGATAATTCGTTAATTTGTTGGTACAGTTAAAATGTCATGTAACGCTCATGGGTCGTCCAACTCTATTACTTTTGTTTGTTAGTTTTGTTGGGCCATTCAAATTGCCACGGGGAGCTCTTGGGAGGCCAACACCCACATATATATTTCGTTAGTTTATTGTAAAGTTAACTTAATCAACAAAACTTTTAAACTACCCATATCCTCATCTAGTTACCTCACATTATCCACATTAGTTGCTTCAACTCATAAATATTTACACAAATTACCCCTCATCTTACAATTATTTATTTTCGTTTCCCGTAGAATGTCTTCGCTCAGAAATCATCGTCGTCACCAACGTTCATCTGGTTCTCATGATCGCCGCTTGGCTGCTAGAATCGCGAAAGATTTTGCTGCAGCTATGCCCACAATCATAACCCATCAAGAGCCCCAACTCTAATGGATCTGCTACTTCGGCTGCACCGAACAATTATGACTTTTGTAGCTTTTTGAGTACCAAACCTACTTATTTTCATGGTGAGGAAAATGCCACCAAGTTGTTGCAATGGTTCGAGAAGATTGAGAATATGTTCGTCCACTGTGAATGTCCGGATGCCAAACAGACTAAGTTCGCCTCGAGCGTTTTTTAGGACCGAGCTATCACATGGTGGAATGCCTTGAAGGATGACCAAGGAGCTGTTTGGTTGTAGCCATGCCTTGGGAGGACCTCAAAGAGGAAATGAAGAAGGAATTTTTCCCTGATCATGAACTGCAAAGGCTTTAGAGCTCAAGTATGTTGGTGGGGATAACTCCACCTACTCTAACCGCTTCCGTGAACTTAGCCGTATCGTACCCCACCTTGTAACCCACAAGAACCGTGGCATGTAGAAATACATACGCGGTTTACCAACCATTTTTCGTGATGCCGTGCTGAGCCATGACCCATTAACCGTCGGTGAGACTATGGACCAAGCTGCTTCCCACATCGATAGTCATGTTAGGGATGGAACCTTGTCCCGCAATGATTACAAGCCTACTCCCGACAAGACAAGGACTGACTCATCCACCGATGTCAAAGCTGAACCCAAAACTTTTTACAACAACAACAATAACAGCTTCAACAAGAACCACAACTACAACAACAAGCGTAAGGCCAACCAGCAGAACTATTATGTCAACCAACCCAATAACCAACCACCACCTAACCATAATGCCCCATACAAAAGAGCCTACACTGGTCCTCATCACCCTGCTCAATAACCTTGCCGATTGTGCACCAAATGCAATCGTTACTGTGACACTCGTCAATTTCAGGTTAACTTCGTTAATTCGAACTCCGTTAATTCAAACTTAAGATCACACGAACTGTAGCGCATATCTCATTACATTTAAATTAGGTTTTAAATGACGCTTGACAATCACTACATAAGTAGTCTTTCGGAATTTCACCGAAACACACAGAAGTCGACTCAAACCATTGGTGAACAAACGATAAGTATCATAAAGAAGTTGATAATTATGTGTTACGTTTATGTGCTACTTGGTGTTTACTTGCATAATGTTAGTTCATGTGGAAAATATACTAACTTGTGCTAGATATTGATTTAACTAGAAGATTAGAGGGGCTAAGTGTAATATAATTAATATTAATTTAGATTATTACACAAACCCTAATCCCCTACCCCCTGTACGATCATTTCCCCCCTCCCTCTCTTCCTCTTGGCAGCCGTGAGCTACACACACACATCCAATCTCTTTTCAAGCTTGTTTTGAAGGATTCAAGGTGCTAGATAGGTAATTAACATCTCCTTTAATCATTCCATGTGTTTAATTAGGCCATTGAAGGTTTTAATCAAAACCCTAAATCTTGAAAGTGATGATTTAAGATGAGTTAGGGTTTAATTATATGTTTGTTGATGATTTCTAGTGAATTGATAACTAGTTATGTTGTTATTAATAGTTAATTACATGTTTCTTGAAATTAAACTTTGAAGTAAAACCCTAATTGTGTGTTTAAAGTGAAATTGAGATGCATGGTTGGTGAATTATGCATCTAGAGGGTTGTATGTATGAGTTATAGTTCATAGACAGATTATTGAATTCATGTTTAAATGACAGTAACTCGATGTTAATTACATGTTTTGATGTAATTGTTGATTCCATAATATACTAGGTCGAGTCTAGTTTCTGAAAAGTCCGAGTTTGTAAATTTTGGACGTGTAAAAGTTAATTTTTATTATTTTACAAAACTGTTGTGCAAGGCTGATTCGGAAAGCCTGCTGGTAAGCTGTTTTGCGACTAAGATATCTCATAAACGACAACACCAAATGGGTTTGTTCCACTTCTGGAAGTTAATATTTTGAGTTGGGAATCTACCCCAATTGGTCTTGCATTAATTGGATTTGTCATTTAACGGGAATAACAAATAAAATTCTGTTGCGCATGATAATGATTGTTGTGTGTTTTGATCATTGTTATAAAACCATATATGATAAAAATATAATAAAAATATTTTAAAAAACCTAACCCGTGTATACTTCTGTTATGATTTTTGGTGATTTATTTGACATGTTAGGATTTATTAATAAGAGTAATCTTGTTGAGTGAAAATCTGCCTGGACAATTTTGCTGCTGTATACTTGAATTGTCATAAAAAGTGCATAACTGATCGATGTTTGCTATGTTTTGACCAAATTACCCTTGTGGAGGATAATTGCTAGTAATGTACAATTTTAATATTTGACACTTAAGTAGTTGTTCACGCATGTAATTTATCACCAACGTGTTTGTCGAGTCGCACTTATTTCACAAACGAAACACGAAACACATCTCATGCATAAGTTGTATGTGTCGAGTCTAGGGACTCACTCGTAGTTTAAATACTTAGAAAATCTCCTTTTTGTTTTTAGAACACTAGTGAGGATTTTCTGTGACGCACATCTTTTCTCGAATCTTTTTGGTTATCTTCGCAAACAGTGAGTTTCACGTCCCCTTTTTACTCTTTTTAAACGCTTTTATTTGGGGGAGATAACATACTCCAACGCTGTAGATTTTGTTTAGTTTTTATATATCACTTGTAAGGCTAAGTGGCAAACAAACCAACCAAAGTCCTTCATAACATCGAACCGGTTAATATTTGGATAATAGCGAGTCACTGTTGAGTAGTACTACTGGGTTTGACAAACCCCACCCAACTCTAAACTCGACTGTAGGTCGAGTGGGTGTAATCTTGGCTAACACATTACCATGGTCGTGGTTGACATGGTGGGAAGGCAATTGATAAACAGTCAGCTTCGGTGTCGAACACTTAGTAATACATGCTTGATAGGTTAGCTACCTATTGATATATAATTGACTTAACACTATCTGGTAACGCAAAACGTAAACGCAAACGCAAACGCTTTATTTATTTAAACTTGTGAACTCACCAACCCCGTGTTGTCACTTTTAGTATGTTATTCTCAGGTAGCCGAGGCGGGTGCGCGATATAGGAACATGCATTCACTAAACACCATCGCTTGAAAACTTCTTTTAATTTTTATCTTAATAACTTGGGATTTTAAGTTGTCCTGTGTGGCGCAAACTTTTTGGTTTACAATTTACACTTCCGCATTTTATTTAAGACTTAATGTATTGTTGGTTTGAAAACTTTAAACATGGTGTTTGATTATAACTAATTATTCCGACCCTGTTAGTTCACACCCTCTGACGGTAAAACTCCGTTAGTGGATTTTGAGGGTGTGACAGTTACAGTCATCTTGCTAACGTTTTTCGTGCATCACCTGGTTCGCAAGACGTTCAAACACGGGCTGCACCACCTACTTCTAGACCTGCTACTAACCCTGATCAGCTCGGTGTTCCTAATACCCGTGCTTGCTACCATTTTGGAGATCCTAACCATCTCCGCAACACATGTCCATTGCTTACCCATGCTCATCTAGCCCATGTCATGCCTGCACCCCACTATGTTACCCATGCGCCACAAGCCTAAGTGTACCCCACACCATATTATACTGCTTAAGCCTACCAAGTGCAAACCTATCATCCCCAAGTTCCTCCAATTTATGCACCACAAACCTATGCTTCTCTAGTGCCTCAGATTATGGATCCTCCATCTAAATCAACCAAAGCCCCTGCTATTCAAGCTCCCCTATTGAACCAAGTTCATAAAACCCCTCAAGGGTCTAATGGCCATGCCGTTATGATGAATGTGAATCAAGCTCAAAGCTCTAGCAATGTGGTGAATGGTACGTGTTGGAACCCGTGTTTATCAATCCAATAACAATAACAATAACAGATCTCATATCTGTATATAATAGATTAATACCTTAAGATAGATCTAGCTCATAATTACGTATGATTAAGTGTTATATGTGTATTATGTATTATCAGTATATATATTAGTAGTTGTATATATTAGGAATGAAGATCGAGAGAGAGTTTGGACAGAGTTTCGTTAATTATCTTTCAAAACATAAATTAAACATGAACAAAGGTTCACTATAAATAGAAGACCAACCTAGTTCGTTAACATCCCCTAACGAATCAGGAGGGAATAACCTTAAGTCTTAGTTCGCTACACAACTATAACGAACTAGACATTACATTTAGAGAACTAGAGAATAACTTAATTGTTTATTACATTAAACATAAAACAAATACGTTAACGATAATTACAAAGACTCAAGACGCAAAACCGTCCACTAACAGACACCCCCTCGTCTTGAGCTCTTTGTCTTTAAGTTACTTGAAGCGCTTGGACTGCCAGTCTCTGCAACTATGAATTCCATTTTCATGACAAACACGCACAACACGTTGGAATTGCATAGCCAGGTCGTAGTCTTCATTGCGCTCGATCAGAATCTGTTTCCTGTGTAGCACGTCATTGTCTGTTTCAGATAAATTAACCAACCACATCGGGTCGATTATCTTGATAAGCTCAGTCTTCAGTCCTTTACAAGTACAATGACGACCTCGCCCGTACGATTGTCATAGTACCAGCGGTTGAACGAGTGATGCATGTGTTGGTGCGTCGTCTTCTCCGGCACTCGTTTCATCGTCTTCGGCGGCTTTACTTTAAGGAAAAGTTTCTTCTACCCAGTCCTTGGATCAATCTCGTCAATACGTTTACGTCTCGGGACCTGGGGCTTGAAGAACTTGAACCCATGATTGACTTCGAACAGCAAGTGTTGATGAAACCACTCAGCTGTCCGGTTGCCACCACGATTGATAAATGGACGCCTCGCGAGGGTACGAACATCCAAACGCGGTAGTGTAAGAACGTTCATTATCTTCTCGTAGTACTGAACTCCCTTTTCCCATTTAACTATACATACCCTAAGCTCGGAATCATATAGCCATGAGACGATATCACCATGAACCTTGGATACAGTCTTGAAGGAAGTCACTTGGTTTTCTTTGACCCATGCAGCTGCAATGTCTTTCCGTTCTTGATCAACATATCGATACGCCTTGATAATCTTACCCGCAGCTTTATATCTGAACCATTTAGCAATATCAGCATCAGTTGGGTTCACAATTGAGTCAAAGCGAGTATCCACAACCTTCTTTCCCTTAGCTATCTTCTCCAGATCATTCTCTATTGCTTTAAAAGTCTGCTCATTAAATACCGGAGCACCTTGATCAACGTTTGTGTGTTGATACAAGTCAAGATACTCCTAAGCAGTAACGTCTTCCATCTCAACATCCTCATCTTCATAAATAAACTCCGTATTCATTTGAATAAACGGGTCATCTGTTAAACCGTCCTCATTCACCACCTCAACATCTGGCTCTGTCTCTAACACGGTTAATTGTTCATCATTTAACCCTAGCAGTATGGAAATCTGCTCCCGTGTTAGGGACCTATCAACGAACTCACCAACTTCATTCTCATTAGCATTCACCATGCTCCTAATCACCCCCTTTCAATCCATAAATATTACCGTGTCAGCTTCAATCATCTCAATTGGTTTGGCAGCCGAATAATCATGATAAACAACAATCTGTTTGTCCGAATCATCAACAGAACTCGTACTCGCACCAGAAGCTGGGTCTTGAGTTTGTTTAGGCTCACCACCAGCACCAGACTCATCATCATCAGAATCTTCCTAATCATTCTTGATCTTCTTTAAAGCATCATCTTTGCAGGTCAATTGCAAGATCAGATCCTCTTGTTCTTTAAGTTTCACCCCCTGAGACTCAACAATCTTACGTAAGGCCTTAGTTTCTTTTTGACAGAAAGAAACATAACTGAGTAGTTTCTTCTGATTCTCCATTAAGCGTTCTTGATTCAACCGATCAGCAGACATCTTGTTCTCATACAAATGCAGAAGATTTAAAAGCATGCCTGTCTGACGATTTGGTGGCAAAGCATACAAGGATGGATGAACTGGTTGGATTGGACCTTGAGGCCTTGTAATTCTCATAAATGAGAGATCACTAGGAGGAGGAGTCCTCATAGATGTTGTTGGAGGAGATGTAGCCACTGTAGCAGTCGGCAAAGGTATTTCAGTTAACACTGATTGAGGAATCATACCCAACTGCTCATGGGGAACCATCGTCGTTGATAAAGTCATCTCCGGAGTGCTAGTTGTAATCGGCACTACCGGGCGTTGAGACGTTGTTTGACGAGGTGGTGGCACACCGATGATTACACCAGCCCCAGCAGATACGCGTCGCTTCTTTGATGGCTCACCAGTTGCCACTTCCTTGCCTTTTCTCTTTCTTTCTCGTTGAGCTGCAATAGTGGCAGCTAATGCAGCTTCAACTGCGGCCCGTTGCTCTCTAAGAGCTGCATCACCATTACCACCATTGCCACCTTCATTACCACCATCATCTCCATCATCATCATCGTTCCCACCTTCTCCTTCCTCACGCTCGAAATCTGAATCATCATGAATCGAGCGATCCTCGGAAGGACATACATAATTAGGATTAATGATATGTCCAATCAGTCGTTTATCCGCTGGCTTCCCC
Source organism: Bidens hawaiensis (assembly GCF_021521415.1). NCBI lineage: Eukaryota > Viridiplantae > Streptophyta > Magnoliopsida > Asterales > Asteraceae > Bidens > Bidens hawaiensis. The sequence continues at coordinate 105,433 of NW_027498598.1, forward strand.
TTCCTATAAATAAACATTCTATGAACGGTATCAGCTTTCATGTGTTCCATAGGAAGCACATCATTCACCTGAGTTTGATCAATAGCTAAGTTGGGAATTAAGTCTTGAATGATCAGTTGTAGGAAGCGAGGATACATTAAAAATTTCTTCTTTTGAAGTGTTTGCTGAACTTGTTCTTTCAGATGATCATAAACTAGCTGAGAGTAGTTAAATGGCTTGTTGAGAATAAGAGCAACGAAAGCTGACTGTATACTACTTCTGCATTGATCAAAACCACCACGACGACCACTCATACAATGAATTAAGATGGAGAAGATATTTATATGGTGGACATAAACTATTCTTGTTCAACAAAGATTCATCAATACTCCCACCATATCGCAGACGAGTAAACAAACCCTTGATCAACTGCTTGTCAAAATCACTTGGATAGTTATCATTGTTATCAAAACGGAGCACACGTCGAACCACTTCCACATTAATTGTAATAATAGTTTGATTTATCTTGGCTCGAATGTGGTTTTCCACCTCATCATACTCAGCAGTATCCCAAAACTGCCTAATAATACTCAGATACACTTTAGGTCGAGCAGTGATTGCATAACGTATCACCGAGCGTCTTAAGAATGCTAACATGTCTCCGAACACATCAAAGTCAGCAATATCTTGATCAATATAAGCACAGATATTATGTTTTGGATCATAAGGTAATAAAACAACATCTTCCTGCTGTACTTGAGGTGGTTGCTCTTGTGGTGGTTGTTCTTGCTGCCCTTGATCAGCAACCGGTGGATCTTGATTTACTTGATCAGCCATTATTACTGAATAGAATTTAGAACAAATATTAGTAATATAAATATATAATATGTCATGTGTAATTAATGTATTTACGCGTTTAGACAGTTGAACTAATTATTGAATTTAAAAGGTAATTTAAATTTAATTAAATAATTAAAATAAATGTCATTCGTGTGATTATCACTCTGATTCGTTACTATCCAGTAACGAATCAATTGATTCGCTATCATGTAAATACATTAACGAATTAGCTTTAGCTAATTAACTATAAATATTAACAAACTAAAGTCTAGTTCGTTACAAATTTGGTGAATCTGTATTTGATTCGTTGAGAAAGTGATTCGCTGAGCTAGTTCGTGTATTTCCTTAACGAATTGGACACGAAGCAGTTTCAATTCGCTAAGGTTAAGGAATGGTCAATAATTTAGACTTGATCTTTGACTCGCATAATCAAAGTCAAAATTATGAACACCAGACTGTCAACTGGACAAAACCAGATTCAATTAGCTCATGCTAACCGTTGAGTAATTAAAACTACAGATTTGTCCAACTCAGAATCACAATCTGAAGCACATGGTGCTAAGACTGAGGTTTAACACCATAACCTAATTAAGAACACTCAGTAAATTAAACAGAGTCTAAAACCCTAAACGTATTGTCATTCAATAAAACCCAGCAAACGATAATCAATCGTTGATTAAGGTCTATCCAAGGTCTCGGAATCACATTCCGGTTACAAATGACTATACATCAACTAGATAAAGACCAATTAATGTCCTTTGATCAAGGTTTATCAAGCTATGAAAACCCTTAGGACAAAATCACATATTTAGTCTAATAAACTAGAAGCATTTTTGACGTAATACACATAGATATGATTAGCTATACCTTAGCAACACAAAGATATTCGTAAAAGATCGAAATTCGAAAGTCGAAAATCAGAGAAAATTTTGAAAAAGGTGACTTTAGGTGTAAGGATGAAGATGAATAGTGAAAGGACGGTTTGTGTTTCTGTCCTATATAGCCTAACACGCCACCCAAGGTACGCTTTGTACGAATCAACCTGATTCGTTTGAATTGCCTATAACGAATTAAGTAATTTATTATTCCAATTCGTTACGTCAGAGTAGCGAACAAGAAATGAATCGTGTCTTGATTCGTTAAATATGTATAACGAAGTAGAAGTGATTCGTTACAGAGTGCGGAAGCAAAATACGTGAGCGAACTAGAAATTAGTTCGCTAAAGAATCACCTAGTTCGTAATCTATACTTAATGAATTAGCTGTTAACGAATTAAAAATTTATTTAATTTTAACCTAAATAATTAAATGAATTAAATAAAGAAATAATAAAGTAAAATAATTAAAAAATTTTAACTTAAAAGAATTACCGAGGACCTGTTTATCCCGATAATTGAATACTTTAAAAACGTTTCACTTTTACGAAACATAACTTAAATTATTTAAATAAAATGTAAAAGCAAAATAAATTTTTTTTTTTTGTATTTTGTAATATATAAAGAATGTATGAAAAGAATCCAAAACAAAAGGAATAAAATCTTTTTGTGTTTTAGTATAATTTATCAAAAGCAGTACTTATTTTTGTGTTTTTGTTGAATTTGAGCAGAGAATCATATTGACCAAAGTGTCCTTCCATCACAGTTTTATATTTCAGCGATATTTTGACTGGCGTTAAGTCGGTCATTGGTATTGTTGTTCACTTAAATCTAATAACAAACTTTCAATTGTTTTTGTGATATGATTAACGGTTCAATTAAAGCACAGAATATCAGAAACTATTAGCCTTTAATCTCAGTTCAAGCTTAATTTGATTTTTGCCATATCACCCCAACTTGACTTAAACCATTATATTGTTGATCAAAATATATTTTAAAGAAATTTAAGAGCAATGCATTGTTTTTCTGTTACTGTGAGTGAATATGCACGAGTCCATCTGTCGGCTTACATACATTGTATCCCCTGGGGTACGTTTCTTAATGGTATTAAGACGCACGCAAGGGAGGAACCATGTATGACTAACAGCGTATTTTGATCAAGTCAGTAATTTGGAAGTTTGTACGAAGTACAGCAGTGATCAAGTTTAATGACTTTGGGTTTGCTCTAAAAGCGAATAAAATATTCATGCGTATGAATACCCAGATGATTAAGCCGCATAAAGACTCACAGTGTCCAGAACCTCAAAGCTTGTTATTTGCTTTATTTTATTTTTGGTTGATCAAACAAGTATAAGGCTTGAGTATGACAGGTTATTACATTTTTGTCATCCTCATCGAGACTTTTTCTAGAGACTAACACCCTTTCAATTTGGCATTTCTTTATGTTTATATCACATACTTTACAATACTTGGTTGTTTTAAGACCTTCCAACGCACCAATGCAATTAAGCACACAGTCTTTTAAGCTTACTTCTTGCTGGACTTGGGGTCAAGATAATCAATGTACTATCATTTTCTCTTTTTGCTTCATAAACTCAAAATTTTGAGGAGCATAAAAACAAAATAAAGATAAATTTAATTGCCCAGTTAATTTAAATCTATAAATAAATGGATGTTCTATCAATTCAACAAGTGAATAATAGGACCAAGACATGCAAGCATGCTTCACAAACTTAAATAACCGACATAATTTTCAGCAAGAAAATAATCTAAAAATGCATAACGAACGCCCCAACTATTTTCCATTATCAGGTGAATATCTAACCTGATCATTTACAAGTAGATGTTAGGACCGAACATATACACGTATATGCCCTTCAAGTGTAGATAATTGACATAAAGTATTCAAGGATAAAGTATTCGATAGCTACGGAAAAGGGGGAGTCTGTTAGTGCACGGTTTCGATATCCGTAGCGATCGAGTAAGTTATTGGTTGTCTCGTCTTTTTATTTAATCTATATTTATTGTGAATTGGGCTTTGGCCAATAAATAGGTAGATTATGTCATAATTTAGGTAGAGAACTTGTACATAGATCTAAATTATCCTCTTCATAACTTATTATTCTCTCTAATGTATTCACACTAAATTATCAATAAAGTATTATATTTAAAGTATCGATTTCATGTTGATGTATCGTATTAGCGGCTAGATCTTGGTCTCTATGACGTTCTCTCAATTGGTATCAGAGCAGGAGCTGCTCTCGATGCATCAATAAGGTAAATCTGAGTTTTTGTGTTTTTCGTGTTTTACGGGTTTTGGTCAGATCTGGAGTAAATTAGTGTGTTATAGATGGATTTGAGTGTGAATTCGTGTTTATGGATGGAAGATCATGCTTCCTGTGTAATTTGGTGTTAAGTTATGGTGTATTGAGTGATATGCCATGGAAGAGCATGGTTATGGTTTGATTCGGTTTGTGATGATTCTGTGGTTGTTTACTTAATTAGATGATGGATTTGTATTTACTATTGAAATCCGCATGTTTTTTGTGAATTTTGATGGTTAATTATGGTGAATTGAATATTTCACCATTGAAGAGCATGTTATGGGTTGATTATTTGGTGATGAATAAGTCATCGTTAAGTTTTTTGGGTGTTAGATTCGTGATCAGTGTGAAAAACCGAGTGTTCGGGTAGATTTTCATGGGTAATTATGGTGTTTTGATGATTTCACCATGGTTGAAGCTTGGATCTGCAGATTCCGGTCAGATCTATGATTTTCCGGCGATGTAACAGTATTTTCCGGCGAATTATGTTTTTCCGGCGAACACCTCAGATCCAACAACCTGATTCGTTGTTACTGTAGCTAATTCGTTAAGGAGTCTAACAAATCTACTGTGGCAATTCGTTAAGGAAAATTTAACAAATTAAGAGTAAATTCGTTAAGGTAATAGTAACGAATTAAGTTAATTCGTCAAGGAGATTTGTTAAGTTAAAGATAACGAATTAAGGCAATTCGTTAAGTTAATTCGTTAAGTTAATGATAACGAATTAATGCAATTTGTTAAGGTGATTCGTTAAGGTATGGGTAATGAATTAAGACTAATTCGTTATGTATGAAAAAGTGTGGACATCTTAACGAATGGGAAGTCGTTCGTGTAACTGTTATAACGAACTGAAGTTGGTAATTTATAACGAATTGAATAGATTCGTTAAAGGTGTAACGAATGGTGGATATGTATAACGAATGAGAGAGGTGATTCGTTAAAAAAAAGAGTAAAATGGCGGGAAAAATTTCCTTGCACGAATTTTTTCCTGAATGCTCCTCGTAAGTTAGATTTCATTTTTGAAAATTTCGGAGTTAATATTTATTTTTCGAAAAATTTAGATGAATTTTTGGCGGGAAAATAGGAAAATTTTTCTTAATGGAAATTTTTCTAGGATGTTCCTAATGTATTGGAGACTCTTCGTGCAAATTTTGGTAATATATTTTCCGGCTGACTGTTTATGCGTTTCGAATGGCCGAGGGAGAGATCTCGTGTAATTTTAGGAGGAGTGTGTTTGTTTGTGAACCTTGAAGATTATTTAAGACCTTTCCGAATTTATCAAGAAAAGGGGGAGATAAAACCTTCATCTGAGTTTATTTAGCTTGCATCTTCCTACGTTTGCAAGGTTTCTTGAAAAATTACTGCAATTCAGGTGGTAATTCATGCTTGCAAAGCTACGTTTGACTGAGTTTAAGACTGCAATTGATTTGTTCAAAGACTGAAACCTGACTATGTGGGATACGAGTGTCTGTTCATTTACTTCTTTCTAAGGGACTTGATCCTGACTATGTTGGCTACGAGTATACGGCGGATTACTTCTGTTGAGGGGGACGATTCTCGAACGTGTTGATCTTATTGAAGAATATACGAGTCTTGTCATTAGATTGAAGAATTTGATCATTTGGGGTTTATTAATGGAGGTTGGAACTCTGAATCTTATGATGCCCAAACATTAGTGCATCTTTGCGAATGAGATGTGGAAGTGCTTCAAAGAGTTATTTGGGATAAACGTTATCAAGAGAGGGAAAACCGAAGTGAAAGATGTTGAATGATCGAGTTCTTCATGAAGATGTGTGACGAGGTTAAACGTAAAGATATGTTTTCTTTACCGGTGCTGACAGATAGCTGATGACTTGCTACTGATTGTTAAACGATTGAACCATATCATACGCCAGTGGATGATCGGGATGATCTCCAAGAGTTTCTCACTTTGAGGGGGAGATCTAATATGAGAAGCTAAAAGTTATTGGTTTGCTGAAAAAGTTTTAAAGATTGTTTGTCTGCACAAGCCCGAAAATCATCAATCAAGGGGGTTGCTGTTAGTGCACGGTTTGTGACTGGTGATTTACAGTTAAAGTATTCAAGGATAAAGTATTCGATAGCTACGGAATAGCGGGAGTCTGTTAGTGCACGGTTTCGGTGTCCGTAGCGATCGAATACTTTATCCTTGAATACTTTAACTGCAAATCACCAGTCACAAACCGTGCACTAACAGTACGTTTCTCATTGATAATCATTATGCTTCGGTATTATTGGATACGGGTGGCGATAAGAGTTTATTTCTTTGGATTTTGCGTATATTATTGATAAGCCTCGGGATAAGTTATCTAAGCCTTTTACCGTAGAAGTATCTTATGAGAATTCTATTATTATTGATTTGGTAATTCGAGATTGCGTCATAACTCTTAATAAAGTCAAGTTCCATGTTGACCTCATTCCTATGCATATGGGTGGTTTCGACGTTATTGTAGGGATGGATTGGTTAACTCTTAATCGTGCTAAAGTTGTTTGTTTTGACAAATTCCTCCGTATGCCTCTCAAGAATGGTTGCATTCTTAACGTTTTCGGTGATACGCCTAGATCTAAGCTTAATCTTATGCCGTGATTTCAAGCTCAGCGTTATTTGCGTAAAAACTATGTTGCATTCGTAGGTCTCATGGTGGAGAAAGAGCGTAAAGAAAAGAAGATATCCGATATTCCAGCTATACGTGATTTTCCCAATGTCTTTCTCGATGATGTCTCTGGTCGTCCTCTTGTTCTCCAAGTTGAATTCTGGATTAACCTTATACCCAGAGTAAACCCCGTAGCTAAAGCCCCTTACCGTATTGCACCCTTCGAAATGAAAGAACTTTCGAGCCACCTTTAAGAACTCTCGGACAAGGGTTTCATTTGCCCGAGTTCTTCTCCTTGGGGCACACTTGTTTTGTTTGTTAAGAAGAAAGATGGTTCTTTCCGTATGTGCATAGATTACCGTTAACTCAACAATCTTACCATCAAGAACCGTTATCCACTTCCCCATATCGAAGATCTTTTCGATCAACTTTAAGGAGCCGCATGCTTCACGAAGATCGATCTCCGTTCGGGTTATCATCAACTTCGTGTTAATGAAAATGACATACCCATGACTCTTTTCATACTCGTTATGGGCACTACGAGTTTCGTGTTATGCCTTTTGGGCTAACCAATGCACCCACGGTTTTCATATATCTTATGAACCGTGTGTGTAAATCCTACTTGGATAAATTTGGTATGTTTTCATCGATGATATCTTGATCTATTCGAAAACTGAGAACGACCACAAAGAGCACTTTAATGCCATCATTGAGCTCTTTCAAAAGGAGCAATTGTACGCCAAGTTTTCTAAGTGTGAGTTTTGGCTTAAAGAACTCCAGTTTTTGGGCCACATTGTCAACGAAAAGGGTATTCATGTTGATCCCGCGAAGATTGAAGCAGTTAAAAATTGGAAACAACCGACTTTTCCCTTCGAAGTTCGATCTTTTCTTGATTTGGCGGGATATTACCGTCGCTTCATTCGAAACTTTTCTAAGATCGCGTTGCCCCTCACCGCTTTAACACACAAGGGAAAACCCTTTGTGTGGGGTTCAATGCATGAAGAAGCCTATCAAACTCGTAAGGACATTCTTTGCAATGCTCCTATTATTTCTCTTCTTGAAGGTAATGAAGATTTTATTGTTTTCTACTACGCTTATAACCAAGGTCTCGGTTGTGTTCTCATGCAACGAGGTGAGGTTATCGCATACGCTTCGATACAAATCAAGGTTCATGAGAAAAACTATACGAAACATGATCTCGAGCTTAGTGCTAGTGTATTTGCATTGAAAATTATGAGACACTACCTTTATGGCACGAAATGTGAGGTGTTTACCTATCATAAGAGTCTCCAACACATCTTCGATAAAAAGTATCTCAATATTAGACAATGTCGATGGGTCGAGTTGCTTAGCGACTATGCATGGGAGATTTGTTATCATCTTGGAAAAGCGAATGTCATGGCCAATGCTCTCAGCCGTAAGAAGCAAGTCAAATCCATACTTTTTACTTGTGTTCTAGTCCAAAATGATCTCTAAAGGCATGGTCTCGATGCCCAACACGAATCCGTCATCGAAGGAAATATGTATGATGAGATGTCATGTGGTGCTAAAACTCAACTTGAAACCAAACCCAATGGTCTGCTCTACTTTCTTAACTGTTTATGGATTCCCGGTCATGATGATCTTCGCACATGTATTATGGAAAAATTTCATAAATCATGATATTCCATACATCTCGGTGTAGATAAGATGTACGCTGATGTTCGTTCCATCTATTGGTCTCTATGTTTCTAAATGTCTCACGTACTCCAAAGTGAGAACCGAACATCATCAACCTTTTGGCTTACTCGAACAACCTCCCGTACCCGAGTGGAGATGGGAAGGTATTGCCATGGTTTCCTTACTAAGTTTCCTCTTATTCGAAAGCAACATGATAGTATTTGGGTAATCGTCGATCGCTTGACCTAAATCTGCTCATTTCATACCCATCAAAGAAACGTATTCGGTTAATCAATTGACATGCATTTATGTAGAGAAGATTGTTTGTCATCATGGAACCCCATTAACTATTATTTCTAATCATGATGGTCACTTTACTTCTCAATTTTGAAGTCTCCTTAATCTGCTTTGGCAACTCTTTTGGATCTCAGTACTGCCTATTATCTACAATATGATGGTCAGTCCGAGCGTACATTTCAAACTTTAGATGATATGCTCCGCTCTGGTGTCCTCAATTTCGGGAGAAATTGGGATATTCATCTACCTCTCGTCGAGTTCTCGTATAATAATAGTTTTCAATCTAGCATCGGTATGGCGTCTTATCGAGCCCTCTATGGTCATAAATATAGTTCCTAGATCTTTTGGAACAAAGTTGGGGAATCTCAAATCACCGTTCCGTAATTAGTTCAAGAAACAAGTGATTCAACAAAACATTCTTGCTGCTCATAGCTGTCAAAAGAGTTATGCTGATAAGAGATGAAAACCCCTTTAATTCAGTGTTGGTGATCTTGTTCTACATAAAGCATCCCCTTGGAAGGGAGTCGTTCGTTTTGGAAAGAAATGGAAACTAGCTCCTCGATTCGTTGGTTCTTTTGAAATTCTCGATAGATTTGGTCATGTTGCTTATCGACTCAAGCTTCCTGTTGAACCCTCAAATGTTCACCTGATGTTTCATGTTTCTAATCTCAAGAAGTATCTTGCCGAGGGTAATCTCCATATCCCCCTCGATGAAGTTCGTGTTGACGAGACTATGCAATTTGTTGAACAACCCATTGAAATTTTGTTTCATAAAGACAAAGTAACCAAACGAAGCCGCATCCCCTTGGGTATTGTCCGTTGGAATTCTAAACAAAGCGTAGAGTCTACGTGGGAGCGTGACGACAAGATGAAACTCAAACACCCGCATCTCTTCGTTACTGCTATATCTCTAATTTTGGGACCGAATTCCCAAAAGTAGGGGATGTTGTAACAATTCAGTTTTTCTCATTTTTATTTTGTAACTGTTACCCGACCCATTTCTATGTTCGGGTTATCCTATCAATAAAACACTGTAATTATCGATCTATTTAAATTTTATAATATTATGGTTTAATTATTTATTTATAATATATAAAATAACTTTCAATATTTTACAATTTCAACCCAAACCAAACTTTAACCTCAAATTAATGCTAACCCTAATCTCCAAAAACGAAAATGTAAATTCTGGTTAGTATAATATTCTAACCCCTTTACCCGTCGGATATATCCAAAGCCCAGACCCAAATCTTGTTTACGAGACCCATTTGATAGCTTGGACCTCAATTCTCATCACCAACTTGGAAACTGAATCAATTGTTATGTTAAACATTCCAATTTCGGCCTACCGACACTCGTATTATGTTAAATCGATCAAAACGGATTCATATTGCTTAATATACTAGCTGACACAATTCGTTCAATAACATACATTATAACGAACTTCATAATTCAATTTAACCTACGTATACTATCCTCATACCCTCGCCGTCAAAACCCCTATGTTCAATTATATTTTCATCATTGTTGGAATCTTGTTCTAGAGATCAATTGAAAGATTATGAACGGGTTTGATCAATTGAGATTCTTAGGGGTTATGTAGTTAGGGGATTTGTAAACTGTTAATATATAAAATTTTTCTTTTGTGTTATAACCAAGTTAGCCACCAGCCTAGATGGATGGTGCACCCATGGTTAAATGTTTGGCGATGGTTGGGCGCGACACGAAATGTGTGGTGTTTACCTATCATAAGAGTCTCCAACACATCTTCGATAAAAAAGATCTCAATATGAGACAACGTCGATGGGCCGAGTTGCTTAGCGACTATGCATGGGAGATTCGTTATCATCTTGGAAAAGCGAATGTCATGGCAGACGCTCTCAGTCGTAAGAAGCAAGTCAAATCCATACTTTTTACTTGTGTTCTAGTCCAAAATGATCTCGAAAGGCATGGTCTCGATGCCCAACACGAATCCGTCACCGAATGAAATATGTATGATGAGATGTCATGTGGTACTAAAACTCAACTTGAAACCAAACCCAATGGTCAGCTCTACTTTCTTAACTGTTTATGGATTCCCGGTCATGATGATCTTCGCACATGTATTATGGAAAAAGTTCATAAATCATGATATTCCATACATCTCGGTGTAGATAAGATGTACGCTGATGTTCGTTCCATCTATTGGTGGCCTGGAATGAAGAAAAACATGGCTCTCTATGTTTCTAAATGTCTCACGTACTCCAAAGTGAAAACCAAACATCATCAACCTTTTAGCTTACTCGAACAACCTCCCGTCCCCAAGTGGAGATGGGAAGGTATTGCCATGGTTTCCTTACTAAGTTTCCTCTTATTCGTAAGCAACATGATAGTATTTAGGTAATCGTCGATCGCTTGACCTAAATCTGCTCATTTCATACCCATCAAAGAAACGTATTCGGTTAATCAATTGACGTGCATTTATGTAGAGCAGATTGTTTGTCATTATGGAACCCCATTAACTATTATTTCTAATCATGATTGTCGCTTTACTTCTCAATTTTGAAGTCTCCCTAATCTGCTTTGGCAACTCTTTTGGATCTCAGTACTGCCTATCATCTACAATATGATGGTCAGTCCGAGCGTACATTTCAAACTTTAGATGATATGCTCCGCTCTGGTGTCCTCGATTTCGGGAGAAATTGGGATATTCATCTACCGCTCGTCGAGTTCTCGTATAATAATAGTATTCACTCTGGCATCGGTATGGCGTCTTATCGAGCCCTCTATGGTCATAAATATCGTTCCTAGATCTTTTGAAACGAAGTTGGGGAATCTCAGATCACCGTTCCGTAATTAGTTCAAGAAACAAGTGATCGTATTGCTCAGATTCGTCAAAACATTCTTGCTGTTCATAGCCGTCAAAAGAGTTATGCTGATAAGAGACTAAAACCCCTTGAATTCAGTGTTGGTGATCTTCTTCTACTCAAAGCATCCCCTTGGAAGGGAGTCGTTCGTTTTGGAAAGAAAGGGAAACTAGCTCCTCGATTCGTTAGTCCTTTTGAAATTCTCGATAGAGTTGGTCATGTTCCTTATCGACTCAAGCTTCCTGTTGAACCCTCAAATGTTAACCTGATGTTTCTTGTTTCTAATCTCAAGAAGTATCTTGCCGAGGGTAATCTCCATATCCCCCTCGATGAAGTTCGTGTTAACGAGACTATGCAATTTGTTGAACAACCCATTGAAATTATGTTTCATAAAGACAAAGTAACCAAACGAAGCCGCATCCCCTTGGGTACGGTCCGTTGGAATTCTAAACAAGACGTAGAGTCTACATGGGAGCGTGTGAAGACCAGATGAAACTCAAATACCCGCATCTCTTCGTTACTGCTATATCTCTAATTTTGGGACCGAATCCCAAAAGTAGGGGATGCTGAAACAATTCGGGTTTTCTCATTTTTATTTTGTAACTGTTACCCGACCCTTTCTATGTTTGGGTTATCCTATCAATAAAATACTGTAATTATCGAGCTATTTAGATATTATAATATTAGGGTTTAATTATTTATTTATAATATATAAAATAACTTTCAATATTGTACAATTTCAACCCAAACCAAACTTTAACCTCAAATCGATGCCAGCCCTAATATCCAAAAACGAAAATGTAAATTCTAGTTAGTATAATATTCTAACCCATTAACCCGTCGGATATATCCAATGCCCGGACCCAAATCTTGTTTACGAGACCCATTTGATAGCTTGGACCTCAATTCTCATCACCAACTTGGAAACTGAATCAATTGTTATGTTTAAACATTCCAATTTCGGCCTACCGACACTCGTATTATGTTAAATCGATCAAAACGGGTTCATATTGCTTAATTTACTAGCTGACACAATTTGTTCAATAACATACATTATAACGATCTTCATAATTCAATTTAACCTACGTATACTATCCTCATACCCTCGCCGTCAAAACCCCTATGTTCAATTATATTATCATCATTGTTGGGATCTTGTTCTAGAGATCAATTGAAAGATTATTAACGGGTTTGATCAATTGAGATTCTTATGGCACATGTAGTTTGGGGATTTGTAAACTGTTAATATATAAAGTTTTGCTTTTGTGTTATAACCAAGTTAGCCACCAGCCCAGATGGCTGGTGCACCCATTGTTAAACATTTGGAGACGGATGGGCGCGGGTTCGAGTCACCCAGCCAGTCTATTTTGCGAATTTTTATATTTTTGGTTTTTAATTGTTAGTTAATTAATAATAATAATAATAATAATGAATGTTAAATAAACTGTATTTTATAAAATCCGACAAGTTTAACGTGTTGGTTTACTAAAAACCTATATGTGTATATATATATATATACATATATATATATATAATATAACTTGATTTAAAATCTAAATATTAAAGGTTTTAAATAAATAGAAATAATTATAAATATATTTAAACTAATTGGTTAAAAAATCTTTGTGTGTGTGTGTATATATATATATAAAAGAGTATTTTAGTTATAATTATGGATGTTTGTAATATATTATGTTAAAAGATTAATAAATAAAGAAAAGTAATAAAATTTATAATAAGCCTAAGTAATATTTAATTGTCGTAATATTATAACCAGTTATCAAAAATTCTCAACTCTCTATCAAACCGTCATTCTTTATATTTATTTTTCCGCAACTATTATTTATTAGGCTATCTCGTTAGAGCTTGATCTACCTCTATTTCTTATCAAATCTTTAACTTCTTGCTCATTTTATAAAGTGGGTATATCACTCCCCTATTTTACTCAATTTAATCTTTTGGGGACATATGCTTAGCTTAAATATTTATCAATTATATAGTATCAATTGTGACTGTTAATCCTTGTATGCATATAAGTTTAATGCTTAAATTACTATTTGTTTATCTACTTAATTGATCACATTCGGAGAGGTCTATCATAATCTCAGTAATAGTATGATCATACGACCGTCGTAGTAGCCAATGTCCACTTCGTAAGGCAACGGTTTTACCAACAATTTTTTATCTACTCATTGGTTAAATTGCTTATCTCACATGAACAATTTGCATGTTCTTTTTATATTATATTATATCTCACTTAACTGGTGTCTTACTCACTCAAACTCGTGTTGAAAAAATTATTTGTATTTTATACGCATATGCAGGTCACCGTGTGAAGTGATTTATCTAAAGTTATTGAAAAAAATCAGATTTGCTATGTTAGAGAAGATATTATCAAGACTTTATTAAATTTGAACTATTTATTATCTTGTTTGCATTATTTATGAATGATGTACTTTGTTTTATTTGGATTTTGTTGAATATTTAAATTAAATAAATAGATATTTTCATTTTTATTATTGCATGATAGTACCTTGAGAGTTGTGAGCAATCAACTCCCGCCCTGGAAAATCCGCCTTAGGTTGGGATGTGACATATTGGTATCAGAGCCGAACGTTTAAGATAGGTCGTTAGTGGTGTCTTAGTAAAATGCTTAGGGGCCACATATGTGCCTACTTGCTTGCCTTTACGTGTTCTACTTAATTGTTTGCTGCTTTCTTAGTTAATAATTTATTTTGATTATTATATTATTATCATACACACACACAACCCCGAGGCAATGCCTCAACCTCAAATATAAATATTATTTAATTTGAAAATCAATTAGATTTACTTTATTTTTGATAAATTCCATAGGAGATCCCTAGTGTTGTTTTTATTCTCTCACCTTAGGGCTAGGTTGTGTGACATGTCTTGTAGTATCTGGAAGGTTGAGAGAACTATGAGTCAGGCCTTGGCAAACCGGTTCCGAGAACCCAAGGTAAGACTCTATTACTTAACTCCTTACCTAGAGGATAACCTGACCACAATACTCAATCTTATAGGCCAAAGCGGGACACAACTGCCCGGGCCCATTTAAAACGCAGGTTCGGTTTTTTGTAAGAAAAATAGTTGGTGTGCGATAAAAAGCGTAAAAACGAATGTTTTTGGGCTAAATTCTGCAAATTTAGAAAAACATACCGTTTGGATGTGAAATACCAAAATATTTTCGTAACTTGCTTAACACACCTTAAATAAATGTTTCATTTATCTATGAATTGACTACCACGAGGTTAAAAGTTATGTTTTGGGTTTCACCACAATGACCAAAACAGCAATTAAGTTAAAAATAACTTAAGAAACATGATCTCATATTATGGAAAATTAACAAACAAGGAGCCCATAATAAACGCGTATTTAAAACTATTTTTTTCGAAAACAAGTATTGATGTGATCATGTCATTATTTCATTATAAAAGCTCCGTCAACAATTCCGTCCGGCCTCCGTAAACAATAAAAGCGATCAAAGCCTCCGTCAACAGAAGCTCCTTCTTCAATACTATTAACCCCAATTCCGTCCGGCCGGGATTTTAATAAAAACAAATTAACCCCAATTCCGTCCGGCCACTGACGATACGAAGCTCCTTCTTCAAGATCCGGTAACAACAGCCCTATTAACCCTTACCGGAGCTCTCCAACACGACTATAACACCACCGCAGCTCATTATTCTCACTGTACTGTTGTTTCCGGCTACTGTTGTTAACTGCCGCCGCCGCCGTCGTCTATTGCCGCCGCCGGAAAAACGATTAAGGCTCGGTGTAGGTTGCTGGGTTGCTGCGAGGTGTTATCATTGAAGGATCTTAGCTGATTCACCCTCTGCCGCCACCGTAACACGTCGCCGGAGCTCCGCCGTCGCCGCCGCTAAACGCCGCCGCCGCCGAAACTCAAGGGTTGTAGATTGTGTCACGTTTCTAGCTTATTCTCGTTACCTCACGGTGTCTCGTCCCGGTTTCAATATTGGTGACTTGCTAAAATCCCGGTGAGATCGTTTCATATCTTTTATTTTTGTTGGCAATAGGCCTTGATGCTGCTAGAGTAGTCAGTCCAATTTATCTGTTAGTGTGTGCCGTGTGTCTATTATTATTATTATTATTAGTTTTTGTTACTACTACTATTATTATTATTATTATTATTATTGATTTGGTGTTCTATTGCTTGTGTTTGTGTGATTAGTTGCAACCATAGAGCGTAGGAACCATGACTATTACCTGAGACCATGTCCTGAATCGAGGGGTGTAGGAAAGAGTAAAGATAGGGAGCGTATATTGCGTTTGGCTTCTTGGAATGTAGGAACATTAAATGGTAAGTTGTTAGAATTGGTAGATGTGCTTAAAAGACGTAGGGTTCAGATAGCATGCCTCCAGGAGACTAAGTGGAAAGGACATAGAGGGGCTGAGTGTAATGGGTATAAGTTGTGGTACTCGGGGTCTGATGGAGCTAGGAATGGAGTGGGGTTTCTAGTGGCTAAGGAAATACACACTAGTGTGGTGGAGGTGATAAGACATAATGACAGGATTATGGTGTTGAAATTAGTACTAGAAGAGGAAGTAGTGGCAGTAGTCTCCGCCTACGCGCCTCATGTAGGCCTAGGGGATCAGGAAAAGAGAGAATTTTGGGATTGCCTAGACGCAGTGGTAGGGGGCATACCTAGGGGGGAGAGGATTTGCATAGGAGGTGATTTTAATGGACACATTGGTAAGGCTAACGATGGTTTTCAAGCCGTACATGGGGGTTTCGGTTTTGGTGATAGGAATGAGACCGGAACAGAACTTCTAGAGTTTGCGGTGGCACATGACCTAGGTATTATAAATTCTTTTTTTAGGAAACGAGATTCTCATTTAATCACTTTTAGCAGTGGCGGACGCGACACGCGAATTGACTACCTTTTGATGAGGCGAGGAGACCGACGTTGGTGGAAGGACTGCAAAGTCATACCTGGGGAGGCAGTTGTGACTCAACATCGACTACTAGTGACTGATATAGCCTTCAGAAATAAGCTGACTGTTCGAGAGAAGAAAGGTATACCGAGAATTCGATGGGGAAATTTGAAGAACGAAAATCTCCTTCTGTTTAAGGATAAACTCATACTGCATACGCGGGCTCGACTAAATGGGGACTCAACTCATATATGGGAAGCTATGGAGACAAAGATCATCCAAGTAGCAAAGGAGACTCTCGGGGTCACAACAGGAAAGTCAAGTGGGCATAAGGAGTCTTGGTGGTGGAATGACGCAGTGCAAGACAAGATAAGGGACAAACAAGGATGTTTTAGGGAGCTAATGAGGTGCACGAATGAGGAGGAGCGAGTGGATTTGAGGGACAACTACAAAACGGCCAAGATAGAGGCAAAGAAGGCAGTGGCGGAAGCAAAGAAGGCGGCCTTTAAACGGATGTATGAAAGTCTAGAAACAAAAGAGGGGGAACATGCTATGTTTAAGATTGCCAAAGCCAGGGAGCGTAGAAGGCAAGATCTAGGACCGGTGAAGTTCATAAAGGATACAGATGGGCATGTACTGGTCAAGGAGCAGGACATCAAGCTAAGATGGCAAACCTACTTCCACAATCTTTTTAACAATGGGAGAGCTTACCAAGAAGAACATGACAACACAAACTTTCATCGACAACAATCGAATAACTGCTACTGCCGACGGATCACACGAGAAGAGGTGAAGGACGCACTTAGGAGGATGGGAAGGTCTAAGGCGGTTGGCCCAGACAACATACCCATCGAGGTGTGGAAGTGTCTGGGGGAGGAAGGAGTCATGTGGTTAACTACTCTGTTCAATAGTATTCTCAAATCAGGTAAGATGCCAGACCAGTGGAGGAGCAGCGTTGTAGTTCTTATCTATAAGAACAAAGGAGACGCCCAATGTTGTGGTAACTACCGAGGAATCAAACTACTAAGTCATACTATGAAGCTATGGGAAAGAGTGATTGAGGTTAGACTTAGACGAGAAACTCAGGTTACGGTCAACCAATTTGGCTTCATGCCGGGGCGTTCCACCACAGAGGCAATACACCTTATAAGAAGATTAATGGAAAAGTATAGGGAGAAGAAGCGTGATCTACATATGGTGTTTATTGACCTAGAAAAGGCCTACGACAGTGTGCCACGACAGGTGCTCTGGGAGTGCTTGGAGGGTAGAAGAGTGCCCAGGAAATACATAGAGATAATTATGGATATGTATACCAGGAGTGAAACAAGTGTCCGTGCGCCAGTGGGGGATACTGATTTCTTTCCTGTAGAGGTAGGTCTTCACCAGGGGTCAGCGTTGAGCCCGTTTCTTTTTGCAGTAGTCTTGGATGAGTTGTCAAGGTCGATTCAGGGGACTCTCCCGTGGTGCATGATGTTCGCAGACGATATTGTGTTACTTGCTGAGAAAAAACAAGATCTAAACATGAGGCTTGAGGAGTGGCGAACAACCTTAGAGACAAAAGGTTTAAAGATTAGCCGATCTAAGACGGAGTACCTACACTGTGATTTTGGTGAGATAAACGACAGTGAAGACGCACACATCACAATTGAAGGGCAGGTGGTCCCGCAGGTAACGAAGTTCAAGTATTTAGGATCATTTGTACAGAGCGATGGGGAATTAGACAGTGATGTGACCCACCGAGTTCAGGTAGGATGGTGTAGATGGAAAGCAGCCACAGGTATATTATGCGACAAGAGTTTCCCGACTAATCTGAAGAGAAAATTCTATAGGGTGGCAGTTAGACCTGCAATGCTATATGGAACAGATTGTTGGGCCATCAAGAAGGCACAAGTGCGGAAGATGGAGGTAGCAGAAATGAGAATGCTACGTTGGATGTGTGGGCACACAAGGCTAGACAGAATAAGAAACGTTGTGCTTCGCGAGAGATTAGGGGTGGCGAACATAGCAGACAAGATAAGAGAGTGGAGATTGAGATGGTTTGGACATGTAAAGAGAAGACAGACGACGAATCCTGTTAGATCCGTAGAAAACATTACTATAGAGGGGAGGAGGGGTAGAGGACAACCGAAATTGACTTGGGATGAGAGGATTAGGCATGATTTGATAGACCTAAACCTCTCCGAGGACATGGTTGAGGATAGGAATTCGTGGAGAAGTAGAATTAAAGTTAAGGATTTTTAGAGAGAATTGAATACCTTAGGGCTTAGACTTAACTTATTTAGGTCACATACCATAATGGTATTTCCCTTACATATTTTATTATTATTATTATTAGCTTTTATATTGCGGTTAAACTGTGACCTTTTTATTAATATTATTATAATTAGTAGTAGTTTTTTTATAACTGTTAAACTTTGATTTCCTTTTTTTGCTTCATACACATGTTCTTAGAGCCGAGGGTCTCTCTGGAAGCCACCTCTTTATTCCTTTGGATAGAGGTACGGTGTGCCTACATCCCACCCTCCCCAGACCCTACCTATAGCTCTGCTGTCGGTGGGATTTTACTGGGTATGATTGATTGATTGATTGATATGTCATTATTTCATTATACAAAATTATAAGAAGGAATTTTCTTTTGAGAGAAGAAAATAAAAATAAGAAACTAGTTTTTTACATAACTCTATGAGAAGTTTGAATATAAAGTATGTTTGGTATGAGGTAAAATATTGAAGATGGAATGGAATGTATGAAATATACGAATAGGTTAGGGAATAAAATGGTTCATTGAGTTTTTTATTTCAAACAGATGTAGAAAAAAAATATTTACATTTTTAGTGTACTTTGAAAAATATTTACCAAT
The DNA here is from genome assembly GCF_021521415.1 of Bidens hawaiensis. NCBI lineage: Eukaryota > Viridiplantae > Streptophyta > Magnoliopsida > Asterales > Asteraceae > Bidens > Bidens hawaiensis. The sequence goes on from NW_027498598.1 coordinate 124,641, forward strand.
TTAGGTACTTTTTACATCTTTTATTTTCATTAAAAACCTCAGTTTCGGTTCGATTCGTTTTGTAAACAACGTGATTATATTCAGGTTTGTTTTTGGGATATTGGTTTTTAATACTCTCAACTTTCACTAAGTGGTCGATTCCACTCCCACCTAGCTATTTGTCTTCCACCACTCCCAACTTGTAACTTGTTTTCTCATGTCACTCCCGAACTTAACAAACCTTACCCTCGTTAGTTTTTTGCGAATAAACAGCCAAAATAGTCCCTAAGGTTTTATCAAATATTCAACTTTTGTCCCCACTTTTGAACACTCTTAATTCTATTCTCCACACTCAAACCCTCTTCCCTCCCAATGCCCAATTGCGGCTTAAAACCATCACTGTCACTAGCACTCCAGCAACACCAACACCGCCACCACAGCCGCCTACCACCACCACTACTGAAAACACCCCGCAAATCAAATCAGGAGTCACCTGAATCGCCACCCAACCACCATCTTCCCTTCATCGTTATCTTTAGTTACCTAAATCCAAACTCATCTGCACCATCACCGCCTCCTTTGAGTTTTCCGTTCAACGACCATCGAGAAAGTTGCCACCATCCTCAGATCTTCTAAAATCCATTGGTGTCCTCCTCCAGTGGCTAAACAATAATCGTAGGGTTAACTAGCACCTTGAACCACCAAACACGTCTGTTGATAGGTGGCTGTAACATTTCGTTTCTCGTTTCCCGTTTCGGTTAATTAATAATAATATTACTGATTATTAAATGGGCTTGTGTTGGGTTAAATAAATATGGGTGATGAACTTGGGTTAGTAATGAAGGAAGAAAAACCTTGGGCTTAATCCCATGACCCATGGTATTAGTACCATAATTATCCATTAATTCCCACATTCTCATCCATTCCATACAGCATCCAAAACACACACTTAAGCTTCCTCTATCTATTTCTCTCTCTAGCCGAAATAACCAAGAAAACTCGAGCATCGATCCGAGGTAATAACGTTATGATATTATATGGATCCTAAACCGCTAGATCTAGTCGTGAAACGACAAGCCGACACCCTCAACCGTTAAATCACGAGGTCCGGATGGAATCGGGTATAAACCGCTCAAAAGACGAGCTTAGGGGTCACCCTAGCTCAGATATGGATCGAACGGGACGAAAAACGGTGTAAACGGTGGAAAAACGGGTGAGATCTCGGTTTTCCGGCGAGATCTCGGTTTTTCAGTGACGACAGCGCTGGAAAATGGCGTAAGAGGATAAGAGGTGTCAGAGAATGTTTGACATTCTCTTACCCAACCCTAATTCGTTACGGAAAACTAGCGAATTAGTTTCATTCACTTTGCCATGCGTTATGCCCATTCGTTAAGGAAGAATAACGAATGAGCAATCATTCGTTATGCCCATTCATTAAGGAAGAATAACGAATGGGCAGCCTTTCGTTATGCCCATTCATTAAGGAAGAATAATGAATGAGCAGCCATTCACTATGCCGATTCGTTATAATAGAGAAATAACAAAGAAGCCTCCTTCGTTAATGAACTGGATAACGAATTAAGTTTGACAGAATGACAGAAAGGTCCCTGGACTTAGAAAAGAATGGTTAATTACATAGAATCCCTTGGACTTTATTAATTGATGAAAGATACCTTGAAGGATTAATGAGTTAGCAATAAAATATTATTATAGAATTCTAATGGAAATTTTGTTAAGAACAGTTAATGAAAATAAAATGTTTCCAAGCAGCTTAACCCCAGCAAGGGGCTCTGCCGCTTGGACCCCGCTAGGGGCTGCCGCCCTTAAAACCCCGCTTCCAGGGGCGCTGCCCACGTACCCCCGTTCGTTGAGGGTTATAATTAAACTAGAAACGTGATATGGGTAGTGCTAGTAAACTGATACGTGTAATTGTTATATAGTTAGTCGCGCACATTTAAAGAAAGTAATAACCATTAATGGTGAACGTAACAGGACACAGGTGAGTTCTAACCCCACTTCCTTGTTATGTTTTCGGGTATGTGTGCATACTCAATCTGAACGTTAATACACTTACCATAAGTGGTAAGTGTATGCTATAATGATTGATGTGATAGTATGTATGAATGTCATGAAAAAATGCTTGTCGGTGCGTGAACGTTTTCGGATATTGCACTTATCGACAGGGGAAGTAAAATGTAATATGCCTTGCACGAAATAGGTATGTATGAACGTACGTAATGAAATGAGTATGTACGAAAATATGATTATATAAAGAAAGGTATGTATGGATATATGACGAATGGAAGGTATGATTAAATAGGGAACATACCCTAATAATATCTGCGAATATAGGGAACAGACCCTAATAATATCTGCGAATGAAGGGAACAGACCCTAATTATATCTGCGAATGCTATAGGGCGAAATGCTCTTTAAAACGTATATGTAAGAATGAAAGTATGTATGTACGTAAGTATGAAAGGAAGAATGAAAGTATGTAAGTATATATATATGGAATGATGAGAATATGTATCTTCGGATACGTATCTATGTAAGTTTGGGAATGTAATGTATGTTGCCTGATTAACTAGAACTCACTCTGGATAGCTGACTTTTAGTATGCACGCAGGTGAATAGACTGCAACAGCTGGCTTGATGGAGGCACATGGCAGGATTGAAGAGGCTGGCATCGAAATATTCGTCATGATGTTTAAATAAGATATTTTAAATTATGTTTTAAGGACAAGATTTGAATATTTTGTAATGGATGTTTGAAGTTTTAATTATTCTATGAAAGTTTCAATACACTTTGATATTTAGAACTGTGTTTATGAGTAAATCCAACGTCCAAAGTGAGGCACCGGGAACGAGGCCTTACAAGTTGGTATCAGAGCATAAGTTCTAGAGGATTAAGCATCCTACGTGCTTATACTCGAACAGATAATGGGATTTAAGTAAGAAACAAAAGAAGATGCCAGTTCAAGAAAGCCATGTGTCACTCAAGCAAACTAAGTAAAGGTAAAGTACATGATTAAATTCATGTGTAATGTACAAACGTGTAAGGAAGTTAGCTTAATTGTTAACGATAGGAGTGTATGATTACATGAACTGTTTGATTGACTAACTAGTAGAAGTAGAACTAGCACAAGTAGACTCACAAAGGGAAATGTATAGGACACGGAAAGTAGTGTGATCAGCTAATCACAGTTAGCCACGGTTAATACCTGTTAGCCTTACTATCCTTATACTAAATAGTTCCTTGAGTAATGATGTTTGTGTTACTTTATAGAATACGAATGGTTGGAGCAAGAAAGTTCGTCGGTCAAGGAAGTCGTACTGGACATCGTGTTAGGCCACGTATTATCTGAGAACCTTCTGTAGAATCAACTACTAACACAAGGGAAGAAGGAAGTGCAGCTGGGCGGAATCCGAGCAATAATGAAAGGTATCGACTTGACCCTACTGTTCAAGCAGCCATTGCTCAAGCTGTAGCTGCTGTAGTGAAGAACCTGCAACTTGAAAAGTCTGCTGGAAGCCATGAGAGGACCGCTGAGAGGGCAGGGGATGACAGTACGAAAGCTGATTATGGGAAAGGTGAATCGAGTAAAGTTCGTTATGTGAAAGTTGATGACACAAGGAGAGGCTGAGGCGGGTGTAACTACAAGACATTTAAAGGTTGTGACCCGCCGAAGCTAACTGGTTTTGGGGATGCAATCACAACTCTCCAATGGATAACCGCCATGGACAAGGTTATCCGAATTAGCGAGTGTCGTTTGGATCAAGCATTGGGTTATGCCACCCAATCCTTCGGAGATGAAGCTATGTACTGGTGGAAGTCGGTAGAGCATAGGAAGAGTCGAGATGAGATTAAGGCTTTAAGATGGGATGATTTGAAGTATATGGTCATGAAGCGTTTTTGTGCTGATGCTGAGGTATAAAGGGCTGAGATGAAGTTTCTAAACTTGAAAGCGGGTAAGGTGACACACCGCTAGTACACTAATGAATGCAACCGCATGTCTAGGTTGGTGCATGAAATGGTGAATACCGAAACCAAAAGAATCAAGTGCTACATTAGAGGATTGCCCAGAATGTTCGCACACTAGTCAGGGCTAATAAATCGGCTGCATTCGACTCTGATGTGGAACTAGCAGAGATGATTTATGATGATCTGACTATGGATGATGTCGGGGTGGTGGAAGAGAAGAAAAAGAAGAAGTGGGTTGTTCCTGACAAGCAACTCGGTACCCAAGCATGGAACCCTAGAGATAACTGACAGAAGGTGTGGGAGAAGAAGTCGTGTAAGACTTGCGGGAAGATGCACGCTGGAGAGTGCAAGTGGGGCACTAGTTCTGATGTGTGCCTTAAGTGCAGGAAGTCCCATGGTGGGGAATACAGGTTAGGGTCAAATGCATGTTACAAATGTGGTAAGATGGGGCACTTTGCTCAGGATTTCCAGGCAAAGCCCACGTTTTATAGGTGCGGGCAGACAGGTCACTTAGTGAGAGCTTGTACCGGTGATGGACTGGGAGAAAGGAGAAAAAGGATGATGAGCAGGCTAGGCAAAGGACTAGTGCCTACATGCTGACTCAAGAACAAGCCAAACAGATTCCTGATGTTTTGACAGGAACGTTCCTAGTGAATGGTATTTCTGCTTTCGTGTTGTTTGACTCAGGTGCGAATAGAAGTTTTCTAGCTACGACATTTAGTAAGTTAGCCAAAATTAAATGTTATCATGTGCCTGAAACTTTTAAAGTAGAAATTGCGAGTGAGACCTCGGTTAGAATATTGAGAATGGTTAAGAATTGTAAAAAGAATTAGAGGGACACGAGTACCCTATTACCCTGTATGTTATGACCTTAGGAGGGTTCAGCGTGGTTTTGGGGATGGATTGGCTATATGAGTTTGAGGCTCAGATAGTGTGTAAGAGTAGATTTATAAGATTAAAATCTTTGGATGGTAGTGCGGTAACAATATATGGTGATAAGGAAAGTTTAGGGCTTAATGTCATTTCGATTATTAAAGCTGAAGGATTGTTAAGGCGAGTGTGCAGTTCTTACCAAGCGTGTGTTGTCAAAGCTACGGCCGAGGCGAAAGAAGTGAAAGATGTTTCCGTTGTGTTCGACTATCTAGAAGTGTTCCCTGAGGACCTTCCGGGGTTGCCACCGGAGCATGAGATAGAATTTCAGATAGACTTAATACCAGGAGCCCAACCCGTCGCGAAAGCACCTTACCGGCTGGCACCATCAGAGATGAAAGGATTGATGTCCCAACTATAAGAACTCCTCGATAAAGGTTTTATACGACCGAGTGTTTCTTCGTGGGGCGCACCGGTGTTGTTTTCAAATAAGAAGGATGGAAGTATGAGAATCCGTATCGACTATCGTGAGTTGACAAGCTTACGGTGAAGAATAGATATACGTTTCCATGATCGATGATTTGTTTGATCAACTACAAGGTTCGAGTTAGTTCTCACGAAGAGACCTTAGATCAGGCTATCATCAGCTGAAGGTGAAAGAGGCCGACATCCTTAAAACAGCGTTCCGAATGCGGTATGGACACTACAAGTTCCTCGTAATGTCGTTCGGCCTAACGAATGCTCCTGCAACATTTATGCATATGATAAATTGTGTATGTCGACCGATGTTAGACAAGTCAGTCATCATTTTTATTGACGACATATTGATCTATTCAAAAAAGCGAGTCTGACCATGCTGATCATCTAAGAGAAGTATTAGAGAAATTGAAAGAAGAGAAGTTGTATGCTAAGTTTTCAAAATGCACATTCTGGTTGCATGAAGTGCAGTTTTTAGGTCACATAATCAATCCTGAAGGGATCACTGTGGACCCACCCGGCTAAGATTGAGGCTATAACGAACTGGAAGACTCCGCAAAACCCTACTGATATACGAAGCTTCTTAGGGTTGGCTGGCTATTATAGGAGATTCACCGAAGGCTTCTCTAAGATAGCCGTACCGATTACCAGAATGACCCGAAAGACCGTAGTATTCAGTTGGGGTAGGTTTCAGGAAGAAGCTTTTGAGGAGTTGAAGAAAAAGGCTCACACAAGCTCCAATCCTTACTCTACCCAATGGTGATGAGGATTTGGTTGTTTGTAACGATGCTTCGCATCGTGGGTTAGGTTGTGTATTGATGCAACGAGGGAACGTGATAGCTTATGCGTCCAGATATTTGAAAGTTAACGAAAGTACTTATCTGACGCATGATTTTGAGCTAGCGACAGTAGTACATGCTCTCAAGATATGGAGACATTATTTATATAGTACAAGGTGTACTATCTACACCGACCATAAGAGTTTGAAGTACTTTATTGAGCAGAAGGAGTTAAACATGAGACAACGGAGGTGGTTGGAGTTGATAAAGGACTACGACTGCGATATAAAATACTACCCCGGTAAGGCTAACGTGGTTGTTGACGCACTAAGCCGTAAGAATGAAGAAGACATTGCAACCATGAAGTCGTATATGTTGATCATTAACTCAGATCTTTTTGAAGAAATCATCAAGATGTAGTCAGAGGTGCTTGAAAATGAAGGGCTAATGAAAAAGGAAAGATTCTTCGGACAACAAGACGACCTGATGGAAAACACTCATGGTGTTAAGATTAAGTTTGACCGTATGTGGATTCCACTCCATGGAAATCTCAGAGGTCAAATCTTAGATGAAGCTCACAAGTTTGAGATACTTGATTCATCCGGGATCCACCAAGATGTATAAAGATCTGAAGAGAGACTATTGGTGGCCATGTATGAAGAATGATATAATAGATTATGTTAGTAAGTGCTTAGCTTGTTTACAAGTCAAAGCTGAACAACAGAAGCCTTATGGGAAGATGCAGCCTTTAGAGATACCGGAATGGAAATGAGAAAACATCACCATGGATTTCATAACTAAGCTACCTCGTACAGCTAAACATCATGATACCGTTTGGGTGATTGTGCTCACTTTCTGCCAATACGAGAGGCTATCTTGTCAGAAATGTTAGAAAATGTGTTCATAAAGGAAGTTGTAGCTAAACATGGAGTGTCTTTATCGATAATGTCTGAAAGAGATACTCGTTTCACTTCTATATTCTGGAAGAAGTTCCATGAATCTATGGGAACCAGACTGAACATCAGTACAATGTATCATCCTCAAACAGATGGCCAGTCTGAAAGGACTATCCAAACCCTTGAGTATATGTTGTGTGCTTGTGTTTTAGACTTTGGAGGAAGTTGGGATGATCAACTGCATCTTGAAGAATTCTCTTATAACAACAGCTACCATTCAAGTATTAGTATGCCACCGTTTGAGATGCTATACGGTAGACATTGTAGAACTCCTGTATGTTGGGGAGATATTGATCTAAAGAAGATTGGAATCTTGGAAGTTGTGCAAGAAACCTCGTCAAGGTTCGATTAGATCAAGGCGCGGATGAAAGCCTCTCAAGATCGTCAGATGTAATAGGCTAATAAGCAGCGACGACCGATCGAGTTTAACATTAGCGACTATGTGATGCTCAAGGTCTCGCCCTAGAAGGGAATTATTCGTTTCAGGACGAGAGGAAAGCTAAGTTCAAGGTACATTGGACCGTTTAAGATTGTTGAGCGTTTGGGTGATGTAGCTTACAAGCTAGATTTACCCGAGGAGCTAAAAGGAATTCATTCTACCTTTCAGGTTTCTCATTTGAGAAAATGTCTAGCTGATGACACGTCACATGTGCCATTGGTAGACTTTGAAGTTGATGAACAGTTAAACTACGTTGAATAGCCTGTAGAGATCGTGGACCACAAGGAAAATCAACTTCATCATAAAGTTATTCCTTTGGTAAAGGTGATATGCAAGCATCGTAAGGGATCGGAAGACTTGTAACATCCTGTTTCTCATTTCCCGTTTCGGTTAATAAAATAATAATATAAGTGATTATGAGATGGGCTTGTGTTGGGTTAAATAAATATGGGTGATGAACTTGGGTTAATAAGGAAAAAAGAATTACCATGGGCTTAAGCCCATGACCCATGGTATAAGTACCATAATTATGCATTAATTTCCTCATTCTCATCCATTCCGTACACCATCCATTAATTTCTCTCTCTAGCCGAAATAACCAAGAAAACCCGAGCATCTATCCGAGGTAATAACATTATGATATTATATGGATCCTAAACCGCTAGATCTAGTCGCAAAACGACGATACGACACCCTCAACCGTTAAAGTCACAAGATCCGAATAGAATTGAGAATAAATCGACCAAATGACAAGCTTGGGGGTCACCCTAGCTCGGATCGGGATCGAACAGGACGAAAAACGGTGAAAAAAGTAGAAAAACGGGTAAGTTCTCGCTTTTCCGGCGAGATCTCGGTTTTTCAGTGACGACGGCGCCGGAAAACGGCGTACGAGGATAAGAGGTGTCAGAGAATGTTTCTGACATTCTCTGACCTAACCCTAATTCTTTACGGAATACTAACGAATTAGCTGCATTCGCTATGCCATTCGTTATGCCCATTCGTTAAGGAAGAATAATAAATGAGCAGTCATTCGTTATGCCTATTCGTTAAGGAAGAATAACGAATGAGCAGCCATTTGTTATGCCCATTTGTTAAGGAAGAATAACGAATGAGCAACCATTCGCTATGCCAATTCGTTATAATAGAGAAATAACGAATGAGCCTCATTAGTTAACGAACTGGATAATGAATTTTAGTTTGAAAGAACGACAGAAAGGTCCCTGGACTTAGAAAAAGAATGGCTTAATTACATAGAAGCCCTTGGACTTTATTAATTGATGAAAGATACCTTGAAGGATTAATGAGTTAGCAATATAATATTATTAAAGAATTCTAATGGAAAATTTGTTAAGAATAGTTAATGAAAATAAAATTTTTCCAGACAGCTTAATCCCAGCAAGGGGGCTCTGCCCCTTGGACCCCGCTAGGGGCGGCCGCCCCAAGAACCCTGCTTCTAGGGGCGCTGCCCAGGACCCCCGTTTGTTGAGGGTTATAATTAAACTAGAAATGTAATATGGGTAGTGATAGTAATTGATACGTGTAATTGTTATACAGTTAGTCGCGCACAGCTAAAGAAAGGAATAACCATTAACGGTGAACGTAACAGGACTTAGGTGATTTTCTAGCCCCACTTCCTTGTTAGGTTTTCGGGGCTGTGTGCATACTCAATGTGAACTTTAATACAATTACCTTAAGTGATAAGCGTATGCTATAATGATTGATGTGATAGTATGTATGAGTGTCATGAATGAATGCTTGTCGGTTCGTGAACGATCTTCGGATATTGCACATATTGACAGGGGAAGTAAAATCTAGTATGCCTTGTATGAAAGAGGTATGTATGAAAGTACGTAATGAAATGAGTATGTACGAAAGTACGATTATATAAAGAAAGGTATGTATGGATATATGACGAATGGAAGGTATGATTAAATAGGGAACATACCCTAATAATATCTGCGAATATAGGGAACAGACCCTAATAATATCTGGGAATTTAGGGAATAGACCCTAATAATATCTGCGAATGTAGGGAACTGACCCTAATAATATCTGCGAATGAAGGGAACAGACCCTAATTATATCTGCGAATGCTATAGGGCGGAATGCTCTTTAAAACGTATATGTAAGAATGAAAGTATGTATGTACGTAAGTATGAAAGGAAGAATGAAAGTATGTAAGTATATATATATATGGAATGATGAGAATATGTATCTTCGGATACGTATCTATGTAAGTTTGGGAATGTAATGTATGTTGCCTGATTAACTAGAACTCACTCAGGATAGCTAACTTTTAGTATGCACGCAGGTGAATAGACTGCAACAGTTGGCTTGACGCAGGCACATGGCAGGATTGAAGAAGCTGGCATTGGAAGATCCGTCATTATGTTTAAACAAGATATTTTAAATTATGTTTTAAGGACAAGATTTGAATATTTTGTAATGGATGTTTGAAGTTTAATTATTCCGCGAAAGTTTTAATTCGCTCTGATATTTAGAACTGTGTTTATGAGTAAATCCAGCGTCAAAGTGAGGCACCGAAAACTGGGCCTTACAGTGGCGATTTAGAAAGAGGGGATAAATGCATTGGTGGTTTTGTTGATTCCGGTGAGTGGAAATAGACGGTGGTGGTGGTGTCAATTTAGGTTAACTAATCACATGTCAACACTAAAGAAAAGGGGTGATTGATGGTTGGCAGTGGAAGTGGTGGTTGGTGGCTGTCAGTGGTAGTGGCAGTTGGTGGTTGTCGGCTAAGAAGAGGGGGTGATGGTTGCCTGAAAAGGATAGTGAAATATATGTTAAAAAAATATGATTGTATTCCTTGAACTTTGAAAAATGACATATCTTACCCAAAACACTAGCGACGTTAGTGTCTCGTTACTCCGGGAGTGCCAGAAGAAATTATGCTAAAAGTTGGGAGTGTTGGAGAACATTTTGTAAGTTATGAGTATTATCTACCAATAGGTTAAA